>NC_092762.1:79955687-80203187 GCF_047496795.1 Chiloscyllium punctatum | reverse complement strand
GCATCCCACAGTCGAGGCTGTATATGCCAACGGTATCCACCCATACACAGGTTTGTACAATCTTCAGCTTCGAGACAAATCTCCGCTGTCGCTTTCCCGTGAGCCAAGTGTGCAGCATTGTGCAGCTTTTCTGCATTGAGCGATTTCATTATAAAATAACCAACAGCTGTATAGCCTGTCTTAAGAATGCATGCAACATAAGATGCGTCAATGAAAAATGAAAAATATTTATTCAATGGGACATTGTCCAAACACTGCTTGCAGAAAGTAAATGACATTATGACAATTAGGGGCACACACTAATCTATCTCTTCATCTTCCCATCCCCTCTACCCTCCTGCTTTTCCTTCTTTTATTTGAATTTCTTTCTCTTTCCTTGTCCTTCCACTATTTTCATGTTCCTTATTCTTGCTCCTGTCCACTTTCTGTTCATTCTCTTTCTTCACTTTAATTTGCTTCCGGTTTTCACCTACTTCCCTCCAATATCTATCAAAACTGTTCTCTTATTGTGTCCTTTGAGTTTAAACTTCCTGGAATCTGATTCCTTGCTGTCTTTATGAATTATTTATATTGTCGCTGTCTATCATTTTCTCTCATTCTCATTTCCCTCTTTCTCATACTTTATTTTTATCCCTTTGCCCACTCTACCTTTTTCCTCTTTCTTTCACTCCCGCACTTGTTCCACCTTTTCAATCTCCTCCTCCCTTTGGCTTTCTCTGTTTCTGTTTTGCATTCATTCTTTCCTTTTTATTTTCACGAATTCTTCCCCTTTCTCTCTATTTAACAATTTGCTGCTACTTTTCTATCATTAACCTCTCCTCTCTCACCTTCTCTTCATTCCTCCCACCTTCCATCTCTTCTGTCTCTCACCTTTTCTCAATCGCTCCTGACTTGTCCACTTCCTCTTTATCTCTCCTAACTTTCTCACTTTCCCTCAATCTCTCTCACCTTCTTTCCACCTCTCCTGTCTCCCACTTTCTTGTCATCATTCGCATCTCTCACCTTCTCACCAAATCCTCCATCTCCCGCCTTCTCTTTGTCTCTTCCATTTCCCACCGGCTGTCTGTTTCTCCCATCTCCTACTGTCTCACTCGTCTTCTCCTCATGTCTCCTGTCTCTTACATTGTCTCTATCTCTCTCATTTCCCAACTTCTCCCCATTTCTCCTATTTTCCACCTGCTCTCTGTCTCCCATCTCCCACCTCTCCATCTCTACGATCTCTTACCTTGTCTCTCCCTCTCTTCCATCTCCACCTTCTCTCCATCTCTCACCTGCTCTCTCTCTCTCTCCCCCCCATCTCTCCATCTGTCTGATTTTGTTTCTAGCACAAAGTCCGTCTGCAGCCGATGCCCTGCAGCAAGCTTTCACTGGGGTCCAGCAGTACACCGGTAACTGCATTTCTCATTTGCTTGTATGCTTTTAGACAGGAGCGATGTTTCCTGATAAAATTGATGACCCTTTTGGACTTTACAGAGTTGATCAACTCTGCTTTAATGTGTGCTTCCTGGGTGAAAGTTCAACCTTCAACACAGTACCTATCCAGTCAGGAGTATCTCTGAGGTTTCAACTTATCAGCTTCTTTTCCAAGCTGCTGTCAGTTTTACGGGAATGAAGGGTCACAGGGAGATGAGGTGGCCCAATGGTTCACTCTCTCGAGTGCTCAAGCAGGACTGTAAACAGGCAAGGATGGTCTGATGGAGAAGCAACATGACTGACTCTTTCCCCAGGAGTGATCTCCTGCTAGTAATTTTTTTTTTAAAAACCCCAAAATACCTGCATTTTGAAGAACAGTAGCAGTACACTAAGGTACAGATGGATCTTGAGTCGAAAAGTCTGGCTCTGGAAAAGCGCAGCAGGTCAGGCAGCATCTGAGGAGCAGGAGAGTCAATGTTTTTGGGCATAAGCCCTTCATCAGGAATTCATCAGACATTCCTGATGAAGGGCTTATGCCCGAAACGTCAACTCTCCTGCTCCTCGGATACTGCCTGACCTGCTGCGCTTTTCCAGAGCCAGACGTTTTGACTCTGACTCTCCAGCATCTGCAGTCCTTACTTTCTCCTACAGATGGATTGAGGTGATTAAGTGCATGAAACACAACATGTTAGTGTGTAGGCACAGCAAGTGATTATGTTCTATGTTCATTATAGAGTCATACAGCATGGGAACAGACCCTTCGGTCCAACCAGTCCATGCCGAACGTAATCCCAAATTAAACTAGTTCCACTTGCCTGCTCCTGGCCCATATTCCTTCAAACCTTTCCTATTCATGCACCTATCCAAATATCTTTTAAACATTGTAACTGTGCCCACATCCACCACTTCCTCAGGAAGTTCATTCCACATGCGAACCACCCGCTGTGTAAACAAATTGCCCCTCATGTCTTCTGTAAATCCCTCTCCTCTCACTTTGAAAATGTGCTCCCTAGTCTTGAAATCCCCCATCCTAGGGGAAAGACACCGACCATTAGTCCTATCTATACCCCCTTGATTTTATAATCCTCTACAAGGTCACCTCTCAACCTCCTACGCTCCAGTGAAAAAAGTCTCAGCCTATCCGGCCTTTCTTTGTAATTTAAATCTTCCAAACCTGGCAACATCCTGGAAGATCTCTTCTGAACCCTCTCCAGCTTAGTAATATCCTTCCTATAACTGGGCAACCAGAACTGGACACAATATTCCAGAAGAGGCTTCTCTGAGATAGTGAGGACTGCAGATGCTGGAGAAGTCCGAGAAAGGCCTCACCAACTCCTATACTCAAAGGGCTGAGCAAGGAAGGCAAGCATGCCAAATGTGTCTTTAACCACACTGTCTATATGTGATGCAAACTTCAAAGAATAATATACCCTGAGGCCCCTCAGTTCTACAACACAGCCCATCAAGAGGAGTGGAATATTTAAACAAAGATAAAACAAAGAACTGTGGGTGCTGAAGATCTCAAATGAAAGCAGAACAAAAGCCGAAATTGCTGGAGAAACTCAGCAGATCTGGCAGCATTTGTGGGGAGAGAATCAAAGTTAATGTTTCGAGTCCAGTGACTTTTCTTCAGAATAGGTTCTTCTCAAGTGGGGTCACCGGACTCAAAATGTTAACTCTGTTTCTTTCTTTCTCTCTCTCTCTCTCTCTCTCTCTCTCCCCACAGATGCTGCCAGACCTGCTGAGTTTCTTCAGCAATTTCTAGTTTTGTATTGCAGTTATGCTTCAGCTTAACAGTGAGATGACATCTCAAACACTGTGTGTGGTTTTTGTCACCTTTTTAAGAAAGGGTATAAATATCTTGCTGGTGATTCACAGGAGGGTTCACTTGATTGATAACTGGAATGACGGAGTTTGTCTTATGAGGGAATGTTGGGCAGACTTGTTTGGAAGAGTGGGAGGTGATTTGATTGAAGATCCTTAAAACAGTCTTGACAAAGTGGACAGAGGAAGGATGTTTCCTTTCGTTGGTGAGTCCAAAACTAAGGAGCACTGTTTAAAAACTAAGGGGTTTTCAGGACAGAGAAGAGGATAATGTTTTCCTCTCAGAGGGCTGTGTGACTTTGGAACTCTCTGCCTCAGAAGGCGATGGGGAAAGGAGTCATTAACTATCTTTAAGATGGCAGGGGGTGGGGGAGAGATTGCTGTTAGGCAAACAGAGTTGAAGTTTATCAGGCATAGATGGCAACAAGGAATTCGAAACAGAAGCAGATAGGGTCATGATTTTATTGAGTGGGGGGAGGAGAAAGTTTGATGGGCCGAATGGTCTACTTCTGTTCGTAATGTGTTAGCTTGGAGATGGTCAGGGAGTGAGTGGCAGGGAAAAATGTGGTTGGGTTACTCACAACCGTGCTAAAGGAAGTTTGTTTGCTGTATTCAATGGTTTACTCTCTTTTCTCTCTTCTTTCTGATGAAAAGCCATGTATCCAACAGCGATTGCCCAGATCAGTCAAGCATTTCCACAGCCGCCACCAGTCATAACACAACAAAGGGAAGGTGAGTCACAGCTCAGCAAATCTCTGAGACTATAACACCCACAAAGCTTCATGGAGACACTTTCAATCAATTCCACATCAGATACAGTTCAGGCTTCCCATGTTGCAAAGCTAGCAACCATAACTTGCATTGGGGTAAGCACCTTCAACACAACTCAGACCGAATTCAAACAACTCCAGCCCCAGCCGACCCTCTGTGTGGAGTTTGCACATTCTCCCCGTGTTTTCTCCGGGTGCTTCAGTTCGCTCCTACAGTCCAAAGATGTGCACCTCAGGTGGATTGGCCATACTGAAATTGTCCCGCAGTGTTCAGGTATGTGCAGGCTGGTTGGATTAGCCATGGAAAATATAGGGCTATGGGATTATGTTAGGGCACCGGCTCTAGGTGGGATGCCCTGCAGAAGGTCAGTGCAGATTTGATGGACCAAATGGCCTCTTTCTGCACTGTAGGGGTTCTATGATTCTATGAGCCCGCACTGGCAAAACCCAAATAAAAGGTCTGCTGTTTGATTCTGAAATGGGGCAGCACTTGATAAACAATCACGAATGTGCCAATGGCTGCACTAGCAACCAGTTTGAGTTGAGTTTGTGATGTGGCTCGCTTTCACTTGTTAGAAGTGACACACTTTCATACAGACAGGATCATTCTGTGCAGGCACAAGGAATATGTTGAAACTTCATGTCTCATTTGAATTACCCCAGAGCTTGGAATCCTATTTCTGTCTCTACAGCAATGTCCCTGGTTGACTTAACAAATGATCAGCACCCTTTCTCCTGTTGTATAAATCACTGCGATTGTTTGAAATTTGGCATTCTTGCATTTGTCCTGATGGGTGCCAGATGTAAAGCTCCAGCAACAGTCAGGTTGTGTGTTGGTCATCCACCATTCGAAAGTGCTTCATGACAGAGTGGTCAAACAATATTTGCCACCACGCCACGTAACAGGACAGGGGACTAAAAAGCTTGATGATGCTAAAAGGAGGGAGCGCGGGGGACAGGTTTAGGGACGTAGTTCCAGAGCTTGGGGCCCATTAACCCAAGGCTTGGCTTCCATCAATGGTGCAGAGAAAAATGACCAACTTTCGAGAGGGTACATTTTAATGTTACCCATGATCTCCCATAGACATATTTCCCCTCTAGTGTCCTGTCACCCTATAACTGTTTTCATTGGAGAAAAGAAGGTTTAGGGGTGACTTGATAGAGGTGTACAAGATGATTAGGGGTTTAGATAGGGTTGACCATGAGAACCTTTTTCCACATATGGAGTCAGCTATTACGAGGGAGCATAGCTTTAAATTAAGGGGTGGTAGGTATAGGTCAGATGTTAGGGGTAGATTCTTTACTCAGCGAGTCGTGAGTTCATGGAATGCCCTGCCAGTAGCAGTGGTGGACTCTCCCTCTTTATGAGCATTTAAATGGGCATTGGATAGGCATATGGAGGATAGTGGGCTAGTGTAGGTTAGGTGGGCTTGGATCGGCGCAACATCGAGGGCCAAAGGGCCTGTACTGCGCTGTATTCTTCTATGTTAACTCACCCATTGTAACCCCTCTCACTCATGCCTTTGAGTCAGCCTAATGCCCTGTAAATCTGGGACATACTCGCGATGTTTGAAGTGATGGCAGCACGTAGCTGAGTGGTTAGTACGGCACCAGGGACCTGGGTTCAATTCCACCCTTGGGTGACTGTCTGTGTGGGTTTCCTCCAGGTGCTCTGGTTTCCTCCTACAATCCAAAGATGTGCAGGTCAGGTGAATTGGCCAAGTTAAATTGCCCATAGCATTAGGTGCATTAGTCAGGGTTAAATGTCAGGACATGGGTCTGGGTGGATTACTCTTCAGAGGGTCGGTGTGGACTTGTTGGGTCAAATGGTCTGTTTCCACACTGTAAGGATTCTGATGTTTATTGGTCTATTATTAAGCTCTTTATGAAAGTAACTGAGTTCTTTTATTAAGCTTCTCTTGTTCAACAGCAGGATTAGAATTTCTTCAAAGTGTCTTCAAAGATTACCCCCAATTTTCTTTAACCGCGGGGTTAGCCTAGTGGCTGCTCTGTGCAGCGTTTTATGTTCCTCGCTGCTGACATCTCTTTTTGTCTCTCCTTATCCAGGGCCAGAGGGCTGCAACCTTTTCATTTACCATCTGCCCCAGGAGTTCGGGGATAGTGAACTCATGCAGATGTTTCTGCCCTTTGGCTCCGTCATTTCGTCCAAGGTCTTCATGGACCGAGCCACCAATCAGAGTAAATGCTTCGGTGAGTCTGGCTAGCCGCTGCAGGAGGTGTCACCCCACGTCGGTGATGTCCGAGACGGACGGTTACTATCAACACGTCGGAGAACTTAGCGTTTTTCGGTGAAACTGCACGGTCTCTGGAATCACCAGTTTAATACGTTACGGCTAGGGTAGAAGTTGGGAAGGTATGAGGGAAAGGAGCAATTTGAAGTGATGTGTGAAGGAAGCAAGGGTGTTTGGAGAAAAACCTTTTCCCATTCAGCGAGTAATTAGGGTCTGGAATGCGCTGCCAGGGAATGTGGTGGAGGCCTGTTCAACTGAGACACTGAAGAGGGCATCGGATGATAATTTGCTTAGAAATAAGGGTTTGGGAGAAGAAATTGAGGACTGACACTATGTAATGCTGCCCGTTTGAAGAGCCCATGCGAGTGTGATGGGCTGAACGGCCTCCTTCTAGCCTGTAACAATTCTGTGATCTTTCCTTCTGGCAAAGACTGTGAGCACTGACTGGCAGTTGGGAAGGACAACTTTCAGTGTAGGTGCCAAGAGATACACCAAATCTGTGCACAGCAAGATCCCACCATGTAATAATGGCCAGTTGACCTGATACCTTCAGTAGTGCTGACTGAGGGATAAATGTTGACCAAGGCGGAAGGGAGGATTCCCCTGAGACCCGGCAAGTAGTGCCATGGGATTGTTTGAGGGCAGAGTCTTCGATTAAGATCTAATTGGAGAGATGGCACCCCAAACAGTGCAGCACTCACTCAGCACTCCATCTGCATAAGGGAAAGGGGATTGTACTGTTCCAGTGATACTGGATTTAATAATCCAGTACTCCAGGTCAATGCTGTGGGAACATGGGCTCAAACCCCATCACAGTTGCTGTTGGAATTTAAAATCAGTCACTAAATCTGGAATTAAAAACTGATGGCTGTAACGGCCATCAATTGCCATTTTGTAAACAAAGCTCTGGGTTACCATCATGCCCTTTAAGGAAGGAAATCTGCCCTCCTTACTCCTGTGTAACTCCAGATCCACACCTGACTCCAGGATTGACTCTCTGAGCAAGCCCCTCAGTTCAAGGGAACAAAGGGACAGGCAACAAATACTGTTCTGACCAACAACACCCACATCCTTGAAAGGATGATCAAACAAAAGCCCCTTGACTGAGATTTGAACCCAGAATCTTCCCATTTAAAGGTGAGTGTCACAGAGTCAGAGAGATCTACAGCATGGGAACAGGCCCAACTTGTCAGTGCTGCTCAGCTTTCACAATTTAACCTAGTCCCTTTTGCTTGCACCTGCCCAAATGTTTCTTAAATGTCAAAATTGTAGTTGCCTCCACTGCTACCTCTGGTAGCCTGGTCCTGACACTCCCCATCCTCTGTGTGAAACAAATTGCCCCTCTGGACCTTTTGTACCTCTCCCCTCTCACCTTAAACCTATACCCTCTAGTTTTAGACTCCAGTGCCTCGGGGAAACGCTATTATTATAACTGAGCAACAAGAATGCCGCTCCTGAGTTTTTTTTTCAAAAATGGTATCAATACTGCGAGTTTTTAAAATCCAACCTAAGGCATCCGTGAATGATCATTTTGTTGAGATGAGGAGGAATGCCTTCATTCAGAAGCTGGTGAGTCTTTGGGATTCTCTTGGTGGTGGAAACTCAATTCTAGAACAAGTTCAAGACAAAGTTAAAAATCGCACAACACCAGGTTATAGTCCAACAGGTTTAATTGGAAGCACTAGCTTTTGGAGCGACGCTCCTTCATCAGGTGGTTGTGGAGGACACAACTATAAGGCACAGAATTTATAGCAAAAGTTTACAGAGTGATGTAACTGAAATTATACATTGAAAAATACCTTGATTGTCTGTTGAGTCTTTCATCTGTTCGAATACCATGATAGCTTCACTTCTTTCACGTGTAAATCACAAAACCTTTTTTTAAAAGTTGCATTCTCAGGTTAGCTATTGACAATGGTGATTGCTGGACAATATGTTGAAGGTGTTAGTCCCCTGTGTTCTCTGTCTATGCCATGATGTTTAGATTGATTCTAATCTAAAAAGTGAGAAAACAGAGTTTTACATGAATTCATACAATTTTTGAGCTCAGAGTTCTACATGAATGCGTGCAGTTTTTGAGCAAAGTACAATGTAACTCTGGAAGCACAAATTCACCCCACAAAATATATGTGTGCATGTGGGTCTTTGTCTGTCTGTATGTGTGTGTCTGGGGTGGGGGGGTTGTGAGTGTCTGTGAGAGAGAGTGTGTATGTGTGTGCATGAGTGTAGAGTGGTCTGAGTCTCTGAGAGGATGCTTGTGTGGGTGTAGGAGTGTGTGTGTCTGTAAGGGTGTGTGTGAGTGTCTGTGTGCGTGTCTGTGTATATGTGTATCCATGTGTATGTGTGTGTGTGTGTGTCTGTAAACTCTGTTTTCTCACTTTTTAGATTAGAATCAATCTAAACATCATGGCACAGACAGAGAACATGGGGACTAACACCTTCAACATATTGTCTAGCTAACGCCCATTGTTACAGCTAACCTGAGAATGCAACTTTTAAAAAAAGGTTTTGTGATTTACACGTGAAAGAAGTGAAGCTATCATGGTATTCGAACAGATGAAAGACTCAACAGACAATCAAGGTATTTTTCAATGTATAATTTCAGTTACATCACACTGTAACTTTTTGCTATAAATTCTGTGCCTTATAATTGTGTCCTCCACAACCACCTGATGACGGAGCGGCGCTTTGAAAGCTAGTGCTTCCAATTAAACCAGTTGGAACATAACCTGGTGTTGTGTGATTTTTAACTTTGTACACCCCAGTCCAACGCCGTCATCTCCAAATTGTAAGTTCAAAACAGAAATTGAGGTGTTTCTGGACACTTTTAACATTAAGGGATATGGAGATTGTGTAGGAAAACTAGCACTGGGCCGTGGTTTAGCATGATGGAACAGGCCCATTGGGCTGAATGGCCTACTACTGGTCCTATGTTCTTATTTCTCAATCCATTCTTCCCTCTCCAGCTAATTCAGCCTTGCAGGTATTCTGCAGAATTTACTTCACTTGGATTACTCAACCAGCCAGACTTCCTGATGTTACTCTGTGGTGGGCAATGCTGCCACCCAGTGGAGCCGTGGAAAATTGGAATCAGTGTCAGGCTAGAGCAGCTTGACAGATCAGTGTATCAGACTGGGTGGAGCTGCAGCATTCAGAATCAGTTTCCCACCCGTAATGTACACACCTTTCATGGTGCATCCATTCGCTGCTCCATTGCAGTACATGATAAAGCAAGGTTTACCTTTTGCAATGCTGTTTCAGAGTTTGGTTTCTCAACTTGAGAGTGTTTTGTGTGCCAAACACAGGCTTAAAGGTTGAAGCGTTTACTAGAATGGTAGCAGGGATGCGAAACCCCAGTTTTGTCAGGATACTGAAGGAGCAAGCTTGGTGTGGTTTGAGTGGTGTCCGCAGTCAATGAGTTCCTTGCAGCGATTGGCATCTCTCAGGATCCCCTCTTGCCTGGCCTAACATGAACAATATTGAACACCTTCTTCCAATATTTGTCTTTACAGCTTTGGATCTTATATTTGTTTGGTTAGTTGAATTTGTGTGATAGTTCTCCTTCTAGCGGAGATGCTGAAGGAGTAATCCGTTAGCGGTGTTCAGGATCTTGAAGCGTTTTGCTGAAGTAAACCAGCCAAAACTATTTGCAGTCAGTAAGCTGACAGTGTAGATTTACAGAGTTTTGACAGCCTATTCTTGAAAGCATGGCTGAAAAGGCTTGTGGAAGCAAATGTAATTTCTTTTTGGAAGAGAATTTCCTAAGCGCTTGATAGGGAATGCTTTGCAAATCTGCAAAGGGGTTGAATGATGGCTCAGTGGTTAGCACTGCTGCCTCACAACACCAGTGTCCTCGGTTCGATTCCACCTTCAGGCGACTTGACTGTCTAAAGTCTGTACGTTCTCCCTGTGTCCCAGTGAGTTCCTTCAAGATGCTCTGGTTTCCTCTCACAGTCCAAAGATGTGCAGGTTAGGGTGGATTGGCCACGCTAAATTGCACATTGCGTTCAGAGATGTGTAGGTTAGGTGCATCAGTCAGGGGTAAATGTAAAATAATAGGGTAGAGGAATGGGAATGGGTCTGGGTGGGATATTCTTTGGAGGTTTGGTGTGGACTTGTTTGCACACGGTAGGGATTCTATGAAATGCATTACCTCACACTTAAGAGAGTGGTCATGTGATACTCTTTCACGTCACATAGAGAAATCCCCCAAAGGCTTCGAGATTCAACATGCTGAAGTGCAAACAGCAGGCAAAAATGGCAGTAAGACCGTTCCAACCCCCCTGACCAGTTGATCTGTTTTCCAACCCATTGACTGGAGGGGGGAAGAATGTTGGCCAAGGCATCAGGAGAGCTCCAGACCTTCCCTCACATAGTGTCTGCATTGGATCTTTAATCGCACAACCTCACATTACTGTCCACATTTTATCTCGAAGAGGGTAGTGCTGGAAAAGTATAGGTGGTCAGGCAAGCATCCGAGGAGCAGAAGAATCGACGTTTCGAGCATAAGCCCTTTATCCAGTGTTACAGTCCTCCCACAAAACTGCTCTGAACTATCAGCCAAGTTTCATGGCTTAGTCTCAAGAGTACAGGTTCAGCCTGAAGTGTAGTGTCTCAGAGGCGAAAGTGCTGCCAGTGTGACAGGGTGGGAGATGGAAGAGAGTAGACAATTCTTGCTTTTCCTTTTTTTTAATTGTCACCTGATTGTCTTCCTTCCTGCTTTGATCTCTCACTGGGTGAGCCTGAACAGGAAAGAGTTGAGGAGGAATTCCTTCTCTTAGAGGGGAGTGAAATTGTGGAATTCTTCACTGCGAAGGGTTGGGCCATGAGGTATATTCAAGGCTGAGACAGACAGATATTTACTCAGGAAGGGAATGAAAGGTTATGGGGAAAAGGCAGGAAGGTGGAGTTGAGGATTACCTCATGAATCTCACTGAACATTCGTTCAGACTGTATGGGTTGAATTGCCAACTGCAGCTCCTAGGTTTTATGGACGTTCACGGGTCTCACAGGTTTGCTTTAGCTTCTCTGAGTGGCCATTACTGCTGTCAACCTCAGCAATGGATGCCAACAAGATGCTTGGCTTTCTCATGGTTCAGCCCTGGCCTATCAGCATTGCCAGTGAGGGCAGTCTTCATGGTCAATTCAGAGTTGCCAGTGACAAGGTGCTAATGAGGCAGGCACTTTGTTGAGCTGCTGGGGTCTGGGTGGTCAAAGTCCACTTACGGTAACTGTTCCAGGATTCCTGACCCAGTGCTGATGAAGAAACGGCTGTTTGAACCTGAGTCCGGATGGGGCGTGATTTGAAGAAGGACTTGGTGATGGTACCGCTCCCATGATTCCCCTGTCCTTGCCCTTCGTGCTGGTGAAAACCATGGGCTTGGGTGGTGTGCGATGTCGGGATGTGGGATTCACGAACAAACCCAACGTGTCCTTCTCTGAAATGGGATTGCAATGGCGGTCGTTGAATTGCTGGTTGGGGCTGGTTTGAATTCACTTTGTACCCCAGGGGCAGCAGGAAATTGTAAGAACCCATGGTCCCTCAGGTTGAGAATGATCAGGCCCCTGTGCAGCTCAGGTTTTGAATCATTAGGATATAGGATCACTTGGTAAATGATAACCTCAGCCTAGTGGCTGTGTGTGGAGGTACACTACCGCCTATTGTAAGAGGGAAGAAAATACCTCCAGCCTCAACGGGGAAAAGAGAAACAATTACATTGCCCATCTCATGAAGTGGATTCCCTCACTTTTACATGTGTTAAAAACTTCTTCTGCCTCTTCTTATTCTTCAAAGGTTTTGTGAGTTTCGATAATCCCACTAGTGCCCAGGCTGCCATCCAGGCTATGAATGGTTTTCAGATTGGAATGAAGAGGTTAAAAGTCCAGTTAAAACGGCCAAAAGATACCAGTCGCCCGTACTGACTGATCATGATTCAGGGGCAAGAATTTCTGATTTTCTAGGTAAGGTGTAAGCTGTTTGTGTCTTGTCTTCTGTCTTCAGCAAGAGGAGTTCTTTAAGTTTGATGTTTAATTTCTCAAAGTCAGAATAGAACTGCCCAAGGAATCCATTTGTATTTTCATCCTGGTGGAATTTGGGATCGGCATCCTTTGCCACTCCCCCGCAAAAAAAAGCACAAGGCTTGAACATATTACTTTGTATTTTGAACTTGCGCTGCCTATAAACTCTGTTGCGTTCTCCATGGCAACACCTTGCCAATCAGAGTTGACTTGTCAACTAGATTATGGAATATAGAACAGCACAGTTCGGGCCCTTCAACCCTCGATGTTGTGCCAACCTTTCAAGCTACTCTAAGCTCAAACTAATCTTACATACCCTACATTTTACTATCACCAGTGTGCCTATCCAAGAGTCGCTTCACTCTACAACCACCGTTGGCGGGTCATTCCATGCACCCACCATTCTCTATGTGAAGAACCTACCTCTGACATCTCCCCTAAACCTTCTTCCAATCACCTTAAAATTATGTCCCCTCGTGATAGCCATTTCCGCTATGGGAAAACATCTCTGGCTATCTACCTATGCCTCTCATCATCTTGTACCCCTCTATCAAGTCACCTCTCATCCTCTTCGCTCCAATGAGAAAAGCCCAAGCTCCCTTAACCTTTCTTCATAAGACATGCCCTTCAGTCCAGGCAGCATCCTGGTAAACCTCCTCTGCACCCTCTCTAAAGTTTCCACATCCCTCCTCTAATGAGGTGACCAGAACTGAACACATTTTCCATGTGTGGTCTAACCAGGGCTCAGTAGAGCTGTAACATAACCTCGTGGCTCTTAAACTCAATCCCCCTGCTAAGGAAAGCAAACACATCATATGCCTTCTTAACAACCCTGTCAACTTGGGTGGCAACTTTGAGGGATCTATGGATGTGGACCCCAAGATCTAATCAGCATGTTTTTTCCCCCTAATATAAATTGTTGTGATAGTCTAAAATGTTGGTATTCTTGGTATTTGTCCTGATGAGATAAAGAAAAACATTGACACTGCGGTTTTCTTACCAGCAAGATTCAAGCTATGTGTTGTCGTTAGAAGTAGACATCTTGGGATTGCGAGTCATAGAGTCATAGAGATGTACAACATGGAAACAGACCCTTCGGTCCAACCCCGTCCATGCCGACCAGATATCCCAATCCAATCTAGTCCCACCTGTCGGCACCCGGCCCATATCCCTCCAAACCCTTCCTATTCATATACCCATCCAGATGCCTTTTAAATGTTGCAATTGTACCAGCCTCCACCACTTCTTCTGGCAGCTCATTCCATACACGCACCACCCTCTGCGTGAAAAAGTTGCCCCTTAGGTCTCTTTTATATATTTCCCCTCTCACCCCAAACCTATGTCTTCTAGTTCTGGACTCCCTGACCCCAGGGAAAAGATTTTGCCTATTTACCATATCAATGCCCCTCATTATTTTGTAAACCTTCCCCTCAGCCTCCAATGCTCCAGGGAAAACAGCCTCAGCCTCTCCCTGTAGCTCAAATCCTCCAATCTTGGCAACATCCTTGTAAATCTTTTCTGAACCCATTCAAGTTTCTCAACATCTTTCTGATGGGATGGAGACCAGAACTGCATGCAATATTCCAACAGTGGCCTAATCAATGTCCTGTACAACCACAACATGACCTCCCAACTCCTGTACTCAATACTCTGACTAACAAAGGAAAGCATACCATTTGCGTTCTTCACTATCCTATCTACCTGTGACTCCACTTTCAAGGACCTGTGAACCTACACTCCAAAGTCTCTTTGTTCAGCAACTCCCCCCCCTCCCCCCCCCCCCGCAGGCAGACTCTGGAGAAAACCCTTTCCTAATAATTTACATCAGTTTGATCACTTTAAACAACAGTTTGTGGATATTCTCCTCTCTAGAATGAAGTTCATGTTTCAGATTGAAGCAGCTCCTGGGTGGAAAGGGGATCTGAGGCCAGTTTTAAAGTTGATTTGACGCTGACTATGATGATGAGCAGCGGCTATATTTCAGGACAAACAGTCCATACCCTGGGAAGGGTTCTGAAACAACAAGGCAATGGCCTCTGCTCAGTTGGCGATAGGTCTACAGTTGGCTAAATTGCCCCTGGGTCAACCACAAAGTGGCAGCATTCCCACTCCTGACAATCAGAGAGTTTTTATAGCATGGGGTTATAATCACTGGACTGTGAATCCAGCGATCCAGTAAATGTTCTGGGGGCCCGGATTCAAATCCTGCCACAACAGATGATGGAATTTGAATTCAATAAAAACAATCTGGGATTAAGAATCTAATGATGACCATGAAAATTCTGACCATTTAGTCAGAAAATTGGTTCATTAATGTTTTTTAGGGAAGGAAACTGCCATCCCTACCTGTTCAGGTCTACATGTGATTGAATGTGGTTGAATCTTAACTGTCCTCTGGACAATTAGGGATGAGCAATAATTGCTGGACTTGTTCATCTCATGAATGAATTAAAAACATTATAAAGTTCAGTCCATCATACCTGCTCTGGTAAACAATTATCTGACGTAATCCCATTTTCCAGCATTTTGCCCCTTGCCTTGTATTGCCGAGTTCTACATCAGTGCCCAGCCCTCCAGCTGTGCCCAAATGTGGGCATCAGGCAAGGACAAAATCATGATAGCACATTGTTCCAACGCCCACCGTTAATGTTTGAACTTTGGCCGCTGACATTTTGAGATCTCTGACCCAGCTGAACCCTGGAGTGCTTCATCTGATTAAGGAAGCTGCAGGTTTTGACGATAGAGTCTAAGACAGTGAGTGTCATATGGCTCAGAATAGGCCCTTCTATCCATTGAGTCTGAACTAACTTATTTACTCCACTTTCCAATATTTGGCCCGTAGCCTTGAACATTATGACACATTAGGTACTCATCCACGTACGTTTTAAAAAATATGACAGCATTTGATAGCTTTCAAGGGTGTGGGACAAGTGCAGGAATTTGCAATCAGTGCACTTTTGGTGGTAGTTATGTCGGTGCAGAATCACTGGGCTGAAGGGCCTTTCCTGTGCTGTGTGAATCTATAAATTAATAAACAGATTAATGATGTGAAGTCCTGTGGTAATACTCATTGTGCCATTTAATTCGTTGCCTTAATCTTAAATTAATGCTGGTTTTGTTTTTGAAACAAAGGGTATTTTCTCCCTCTGGCAGCTATCATCTCTGTTGTCCAGGGTGCCACGTGTTTGAATTCAACACTGATGATGCTTTTGTCCTTTCCCCAGGGCAGGACCAGTGTGGATTATGAAGAAGTACCTTTTTTGAGAGGGCTGAGACCCCAATATCAGTGCTGAGGGGGAGATACTGAGACACAAAAACTTGAAGAAAACATTTCGAGAACCCTGAAAATGTGAAATTTCATTGCAGCTATTTAAGAAGACTTGGATCTGACAATAGCACACGTGATATAAACCGATGTAGGGACAGCTGAGTCTGAAAGGCTGCAAAGGAGGCTGCTTTGGCACAGTTCTGTGTCACCGAGCACCCAGCTAGGTCTCCTAGGCGATGGTTGCCATGGCTGGGGTTTTTTTGTGTGTGTGTGTGTGTTTTTGAATCCATATGGTTGACATGGTAACGCAGAACACATTGAGTCTTTATCTCTCAATCCTCCGACATTCAGGGATCAAAAGGACCAAACAAATTTTTTTTTAATTTATTAAGGGGGCCTGTATATGTAATATATGAGTTCAGCTTTCTTTACTTATCTTGATAGTGAAAACAAGGGGAAAAATAAGAGCTAAAACTGTTTAAAATTTTAAAAAAAGCAGCGCTTCAGTGGTCTTAGAATAGCATTATACACTGGGAAATCTATACAAGGAGCAAGATACATTAGAAACTCTACAGGAGTTAGTTCTTAAGAAGAAAACAAAGGCTAAAACGTACTCTGTGCCTCATCTTCTGCTTAAGGGCACAATGGTACTGCATGCAAAACATGACTGAAAATTATAATTATACATAATGGTGTATACATATTCTGCTCCTTATATTTCTGAGAAGATTACTTAAGAGAGAAGAGAGAGCGTGGGGAGAGAAAGGAATGCTTTCTTGGTGAAGTTTGGCTCTCTTGAACCATTTGAGGATCTATAGTTGTCACATTGATTCAGTCAAGTTTGGTGGGTTCATTCAAGAGGTTAACTTGGAAATGGTCCTTCCAAGATCTGTGCTTTAAAGAAGGTAAGCGTGAAAAGAAATAAAATCCCTCATGGTGTAGCTTTTTTTTGAAAAGAAAGGACATTGTAAATAATCCCTGGAGTAACAGCACATCCTTTCTGATAAATGGTGAGGACCTTTATTACTACTGAGTGTTAGGGAATGCAGATGTTCAATGGTGTTACCAAAATGTTGGGGTGGGTCGGTTTTATGAAAAGGCGGGGGGTGGGGGGGTCGTGGGTCAGCACAAACAGGTCTGTTCTCCCTCTGGGTGAAGTCAGAAGACATAGGGGCTGGTTGAGATTTGAGGCCAGGTCCTAGGGTGAGAGAGGAGTCAGGAACTGGAAGTCCTGACACTCAATTCCAATGTCTGTCCCTGTCCATAAAGACCAAAGGAGTTGATGGTGAAACAAAGGGGAAACTGTGCACACCCCCAACATCCCGTGGCCAAAATCTCCTGCATATGAGACTGTCCTGTTCTGGAAATTGACCTTGCACCAGACATGCCCTACCCCCACCTTCACAACCCCATTCTCCCAATCCTTCATCATCCAAGGACTTAACAGCACAAACCCACCTTTCATTTGAACCTCACTGGATAGTTCCATGTGGAGAGAGAAAAGAGAAACATGCATTTATATGGCAATGTTTTCTGCAGGTTTGGGATTTCCCAATGTGCTTTTTAAAGCTTCTTATTTTAAATTGGAAGGGAAGTTGCTAGTAATCTTGGATGTGGAGCAGCCTAACTGGTGTACAGCAAGCTCTAGTAAACAGCACTGCAACAAATGACAAGATGATTGTCCCTCGCTACCGATAAAGAAGTGAATTTTAGCCAGTGCTATCGAGGGAAGCTTTCTTCAAAATTGTACTGAGTGATCTTCCACATGTAGCTGAGATGACAGGAGAAGGGCTGTGCTGGTTGAACATCACATCAGAGAGTCGGCACCTCCGACACTGGAATACTCTCTCAGTACTACGCTGGAGGTCACCCTGAGACTTTGTATTCAATTCCCTGCAAGTGGGGCTTGAATCTGCAATTGGTGCAGTTGGAGGCCCAAGAGCTACACCCTCAACCATTCACAGCGATGGGATGGTGAGGTGAGGTCAAGCGTTGAGCTAGACGGTCAGAGATGATCGTCATGGAGTTTCAACCTGACCTCACTGTTCCTAATGGGAGGACACAGTTCAGATGCAAGGGAAGTCATTAATTCAAATGCTGGAGAAACTCAGCAGATCTGGCAGCATCTGTGGAGAGAGAAACAGAGTTAATGTTGCAGACTGTTCTTGGGAAGTCTTCAGTATTTGCCTTTTAAATAATTTGTTCTCCACTTTGACACCCAAATATCTTCATTAACACATCAACGTGGCAGTGTGCTCCTCATTCCTCTCTCTGTTGGATGTTCCTTTGGGGTGGATACCCAGCTGAATATTTGAAGCTGAGGTTAGATCCACTGTGACAGCCTCAGTGGTAACCTGCAGCTCATTGAGAATAGGAACAGTGATGTGCATTGGTTATAAAACTGGAGGCTTCTCCTCAGGATTTTGTTAACTTCAGTACGATAATTTTGGAAAAAGCATATCCAAATGTGCTGTTGGTATATTAATTTTTTGATTTAACCAGTCAAATACAGGTCAGCTATAGAAATTGTTCTGAGTCCTTTTCTTTCATCGAATCATCAGATCCCTACAGTGTGGATGCAGGCCATTCAGCCCCTCCAGTCCACACTGACTTCCCAAAGAGCATCCCACTCAGACCCACACCCCTATCCCTGTAACTCTACATTTCCCATGGCTAACCCACCTAGCCTGCACATCCCTGAACACTGCAGATAACGTAACGTGGCCAATTCACCTAACCTGGACATCTTTGGACTGTGGGAGGAAACTGGAGCACCTGGAGGAAACCCACACAAACACAAGGAGAATGTGCAAACTCTACACAGACAGTCACCCGAGGGTGGAATCGAACCCGTGACCCTAACGCTGTGAGGCAGCGGTGCTATCCTCAAAACAAAAATGGTGTTCTAACATTGACGACTTCACTGCTCTGACTAATACTCCTCTGTTCTCCCAATGATGCTAGGTAATGCTTCTATGGGCGCAGCTAGCTCTCTGTACTTTTGTTCATTGCTTGTGAATCTATGTAGAAAATACTAGTGTGCTATTCTACTGTGGTAGTCATCGGTTATCAAGCCTATTCTTTTTCTTTCTGCACAGGCTTCTTGTGTGGGTAACTGATATCACACAGGAGGAGCAACTCTAATCTGGTTTGCTCATCTCCGTGTCGGGGCCTGTGGCTCTGTGCATCCCTTTCACTGTTTCCTCCCTCCCCCTTAAAATAGTTGAGAGAGAGAGAGAGAGAGAGGTAAATGCTTAGATTTTAAAGGCGTCAAGTGGTATGGGGAGATGATGGGAATATGACATTGAGATATTGAATCAGCCATGATCATGTTGAATGGTGGAGCAGGTTCGAAGGGCTGAATGGCCTACTCTTGCTCCTATTTTCTATGTTTATTTATTTCAGTATTGGCTGAGATTAGCTGGGTCCAGTTCAATGCCCGCAGAGTTTGAACCTGCGCTCTCCCTCTTCTGAATGTCTCAGCAGTACAATGGATCCTTTTGCCGTTTCATTTGAGGAAGTTCCTTGAGAATAGTTTGGGCCAACTGTCAACCAGCAGCTTCCTACAAATTTCACAGTGAATGCCTGTTGCATTTCATTACAATACTTGTGTTTGTCTTGGCCTTCTGTCAGATCAAAGTACCAAATGCAATGAATTAATTTTGAAATGTGTTTCCTGCAGCTCTGTAGGAAAACATGGCAGTGCTTGTACAACTGAGTTCACGGCGAAGTGACTAGTGTCTTGTTGCTGATGATGAGATTATTCTACGTAGAAGGATTAGCCGGGATAGGGGCATTCAAAACGGTGAGCACTTTTGACAAAATAAATAATGACAAATTATTTCCAACAGGAACAAAGGTTGGGAACTAGAGGCGACAGGGACAATATTATTGGAAAAAGAACCAGAGAGACATCAGTTTTCTGAATAAATCTGACAATACCCCGAGGATGGGTGGGAACGTGGAATCAGATCGGCCTTGATTGTATTGAATGGTGGAGTAGGCTTGAGGGGCCGAATGGCCTATTCCTGCTCCTAATTCATATTTTTCCTGGAATGAGTGGTTCTCGAATTTATCGTATATGTGCGTGTATAGGTCGATCTCGTGTATAAGTAGACCCCTTAGTTTTGGCCAAACAATCTTGTATTTCCCATATATCTCGTGTATAAGTCAACCCTAGTTCTTCACGGTTACAGGTCAACATTCATGAGTCAGTGTGTTCTGCCCTTTGCGCTCCACTCAGCCTTTCAGGCCGTACGACTCCATTCTGGGCCTTCCAGTCCACAAACCGTTACACTCCGTACCAGGTTTTCAGAATTACTGTAATGGTATGACAGTACAGGGTGACCGCCGTATCTGGGGAGTCGGTTTCAGTTACCTGCAGTTTACCATGGCCCGAACGTATCACAGGGAATGTTCCCGAACCAGGGACTTGGTGGGGGGGAGCTGCCGGGAAGGTAAATTCCCCATTTTACCTATTTTGTAGATAAATATTCATCCCCTCGAAAACAATACCTCCTAATTACCCCCTAATTTCAGATTTAAAAATCCATCTTCAAAGCTTGACCCATACACGAGTATAGATGGGGGAGAGTGAGGGATGACTGACTGACTGACTGAAGTGCATATGGTCCTGACTGGTCTGGACAAAGTGGTTGTGCGACAGATGTTCCCTGCAGCAGGCAAGTCCAGAACTGTGGAACACTGGTTTAAAATGAGGCCTCGCCCTTCTAGGACAGAGATGAGGATTTTCTTTTTCTTTCAGAGAGTTGTGCAACTTTGGACTCTCTGCCTCCGATATTTTTAAGACATAAGTGAGTAGAGTCTTGTCAGGCAGGGGAATCTCAGGGGCAAATGAGAATGTGGAATTCGAAATGCCAACAAAATCAGCCATTGAATGGCAGAGCAGAAGGGCAGGATGGTCTGGTCCTGCTCCTATTTCCCATGTGCACCTCTATGTTTATTACTTGGCATTGTGACTATAGATCGGTTACCTGAAAGGCACGGAGGTTGACGCAGATTCAGTAAAGCACCCGCTAAAGAGATTTGGATCAATACAAAAGTGGGATAAAGTCTTTGTGGCTGTGGGGGCAACACTAGGGATGTTGAGTCTAACTGAGCACCATTTTCCCAGGATATATGATGGGCCAAATCCCTGTGCTAGCTCATTTTATCATTCTGTATTAGTTGAGAGAGGAATGTTTGGTGGAATTTGTCCTTAGGGTGACTCTTCCAGCAGACTATTTATTACCTTTAACTCACCCTAACCTCACCCTGAATTGCTTCAAAGACATTAAGTGTAAATGCCTCTGTGTAAATAATTGTCTTTGTTTTGAGAGATGGTATGGCCTTTATAGACCACCCTAAAATTATGATCTGCTCCACCAGGTCACCAGGTGAACAGCTTAAGTCCACTGTGAAGGTGAACCCCTCTACTCCACATTGTGAGACAGGGTCATGTGTAGCCTCAGACAGAGGTACAGGTGTCAGCTTATCTTTGCTGTAACATATCAGTGAAGCATTACCTTCGCTGTGTCCCCAATTCTTGGTGTAATCATTGACCAGAAACTGATCTGAACTAGCCATATAAATACTCAAGCTGAAAGAGCAGGGCAGAGGCTGGAACTTCTCAGGTGAGTAACTTGCCTCCCAACTCCACAAACCATCTACAAGGAGTGTGATGGAATACTCCCCATTTGCACTTGAAGACTGCAGCTTCAATAACACTTGAAGCTTGACACCATCCAGGACAAAGCAGCCTGTTTGACTGGCACCACACCACAAACATCCCCTCCCTCCACTTCTGACGCTCAGTAACAGCAGTGTGTACTATCTACAAGATGCACTGCAGATAATCACCAAGGCTTCTCGCACAATACCTTCCAAACTGTGACCTGTGTCATCTTGAAGGAAAAGAGCAGCAGATATGTGGGAACACACCATCTGTAAATTCCCCTCACCATCCTGACTTAGAAATATATCGCCATTCCTTCACTGTCGCTGGGCCAAAAGCCTGGAACACCCTCTCTAACTGCATTGTGGGTCTACCTTGTACACATGAACTGCAGCAGATCAAGAAGGCTGGTAGCCACCATCTTCTTAATGACAGGTTAAGTATCCCTATGCCCCAAGGACTGCAGTTCAAGAAGGGAGCTCACTTCTCAAGGGCAATTAGGGGTTGGGCAAGAAATGCTGACCTAGCCAATGACATCCATATTCCACGAATGAATAAACTGATTGAGTCTTTAAAATAATCCAGTAACTCATGGCCATTCACTTCTGGTGCTGTCTCACCATTAACCAGATTGAGTTAAATTCCACAATATAACGTGATGGATTTTAACTAGTGATTACTAATTGTGTACCACAACCAGCTGACAACAGGACTGGTTTCTTCAAACAGTACCTTGTTTCTTAAGAACAGCATTTAACTATGCAGAATTCTGCAGTGTGTCACAGTTTAAATAATTGACTTTGATCCTGATATGGTCTTCAGTATTGTGGGCAAATCTGTTAGCTGCCACTTGTATGCAACTTGTACCTAAAAATGTAATTTTCTTGTTTGTTTTAAGAACAGTGTGAATACTTGTTAAGGGTCCTTAACAAGAGCATCTTGAGATATACTGCATGGGCGATCTGGGGATTGACATGTGGTAAGTGTGGCATGTCTGAGTGCTACAGGTGCCTTTGACCTATGGCCCCCACAGTTCTCCAGCACTGGGGAGAGGCAAAGCTGTCCTCATTTCCTGGGAAGGGAGAATGTTGGCCTCATTTCCTGCTTGGATCTGCTATAGACTTATAGATAATGCTTGCTGGTAACGATCAGACAACGACTCTTGTTGTACTAACATGTGTCTACCAGTGTGAGGGAAGCCAATTTAGCTTGTATCTTGGTCTGCTTCATATTTTGACATTAACCTTGAAGGCATTTCAATGGGACTGTTGCTGGTAATAAAGAGTGAAGAGAGACTGGATTCCAAGTGGAATTAGTTAATCGTAGGAGGGACTTTTTGGGCAGAATTTGACAGCTTGACATTGCTAAGAATTAATATAGTTATTCTGTTCCCTCTGAGGGCAAGATTTCATTTAATTGGGGACAGACAAGTAAAGCAGGATAGAAAAATTGGCCTTTTACCTCAGGGGCCTTAGTTTCACTCCAGCCCAATGTAGTGGATTGAAAGGTTTCTTTCCCTATCATGGAAAACATGAAGTGTGTCTTTTATCAGTTTCAGCATGGTGAGGGTGAACCTACAGCACAGAGAGGTTCCCCTCCAATGGGCTGTCTCATCAGAAACACACAATGAAGAATGAACTTTGAAATGAAAATGTTGAGAACGGAATTGAGGTGCTTTCAGGGCCATTTGTAGAGCATTTGGAATTCCCTCTCTGGGGCTATTCTGGGTCTACCTACAGAATATGGACTACAGCGTTTCAATTCACCGCCACCTCAAGGGCGACTAGGGACAGGCAATAAATGCTGGCCCAAGCAGTGATGCCCATGAGCGAATGCAAAAAGAATGAACCTGTGTGGAATCTGTGATGGTGGACGGAGTATCCACCCATATGGAGCTGGCTGCAAGAGAGAAAAAGAGCTTGCATTTTTATAGAGACTTTGGCAACATCATGATGTCCCCAAAATCAAATTACAGCTGATAACAGTCACTGTTGTACTGTAATATGCATTGTTGTCAAAGTTAGTTTCCAGTACAGCAATCTCCTTTCGATATTCACTCTGTTAATGTTCTGGGAACTCGGATTCAAATCCCGCCGTGGCAGATAGTGATATTCGAATTCAACTACAAGTATCTGGAATTAAGAACCTACTGATAACCATGAATCCATTGCAGATTTTTGTAAAAACGCATCTGGTTCAGTAATGTCCTTCAGGGAAGGACATCTGCCATCCTTACCTCGTCTGACCTCCACATTAGACTGCAATGTAAGCCTCGATAAAACCTCTTGAGTGAGATTGGGGCTGGGCTTACCCCAATGAGCCACAGCCAATGGATTCACAAACACCAGAGGTCAGATATAAGTATGGGGTTGCAGACTCAAGAACTGATGACAGTCCCCCAGCTTTGAATAAATGACTTGCAGTGAAAACCTCAGCTTTGTTGTATTAAGATGTTTTCGTTTCCTGAGGGAAATGGAAACAACTGCCCAGAGGGAATAAAGTCACGTCTCCATTTGGAAACGATTAAGCTTCATCTTCCAGCAAACAAACTTGTGCAGACGATCAGTGTCCCAAGAATGCATGAATCAACGTTTCCCAGAAAACGTCTGAATATTTGGTTTAATATGTTAAACCTACTGCACAGCAAGTGCTGAAGGATTAAATAGCCTGACCTGGGAACAGAATTTGATTACCCCAGTGAATGTATTTCCCAGGAGTATGTTTCTGTTGAAAACAATGGATTTTGAAACTAATGCATGTACTTGCTGATTGGTTTTGAATGTGCCTGTGCACTGCTGCCTAGATTGGAGGCAGCTGCTGTGGGGATAACGGCACATTGTCCTGCAAAATATCGACAATCAAAGCTAATTATTATCCATTCCATTGTTAAATCCTTAATATGTTCCTGTCCAAGGACATTGCTTGCTTGCAAAAGCGAGATATTGTAAAATCAACCCTGTTTATTGACAGTTCTGTACATTTTCGCCTCTGATTTCCCTTTGCTTTCTCTCGATGTTTCAAAAGAAGAGGTTTAATTGACTTCAATTTGTGTGTTTCTCCCTTTCCTTCCCTATCATACTCATTCCCTTTCTGCTCTTGAAACAACAAATGTAAAGGGTTGAATAGAGCCCAGTGGGATGGTTGTCTTTCTGAACTTGCTATCTTTCTGTGAGTTTCTATTCACTGTGTGTCTATCTGCAATCTTGGGTCATGTCTGTCCCACTCCTGTGTCTTTGCTGTCTTTAGCTTATAGTTTCTCTTTATGTCTCACGTCATTGTGACTCTGTCATCAGACCATCCAAGAAAAAAAGCATTCATGTGTACACTAGCAGCAGCCCACTCTTAACTCTTCCACAGTCTCTCAACTGGTTAGCTGTTGTCAGACGTGGATCATTAAATATTGTGAGGAGATTGTCCCTTTTTCTGCTCATGTGTCTCAGTCCCTATCCACCAACATTATGTCACTTCCAAACAATAGTCTGATGCTGCGCCAGTCTGCACTTTGGATATTTTCCTATTCAACCTGCTCAGAGATGCTGTTAACACACCTCTGGAACAGGTGGGACTTGACCCTGGGTCTCCTGGCTCAGAGGTAGGGAACTTACTAGTGCACCACGAGAACCCTGCAGCTAACCTGTTCTCTTCCTTGGTGCCATATTTGACTCACCCATATCACTTGGATTTGCTTCTTTTATTAATGGGGAGACCAAAAATGACAACTTTCAATTAAAAGTAAACCCAATTCATACAGCAAAGCCTTTTGACAAGGTCCCACATGGAAGAGTGTAGGTAAAAACACCTAAGACTCTGGGTAACTTGGAAAGTTGGTTCCAAGATTGGCTTTGTGGTAGAAGACAGAGGGCGGTGGTAAAAGGCTGTTTGCTGAACTGGAGGCTAGTGGTATCCAACAAGGACCAGTGTTATGTTCCTTATTGTTCATGATACATATAAATGATAAGAGCATCTGGGGAGGTGATAGGTAAGTTTGTGGATGACACAAAGATTGATCTCGTGGTTAATAATGAGGAGGAAGGTCTTAGTTTGCAGGAGAATATAAATTGGTTGGTCAGATGGACAGATCAGTGGCAGATGGAATTTAAGCTTGAAAAGTATGAGGTGTTGCACTTTGGAAGCAGTAACAAGACACAGGAGTAAGCAATGATACTGGAAAACTCAGAGAAACAGAGGGACTGTTGGGTGCATGTCCACAGATCCCTGGAGATGGCGGACAGATTAATAGGGTAGATGAGAAGGTGTATGAGACACTTCTCTTTATAAGTTGTGGCATGGCTAATAAGAGCAGGGAGGGTGGGGCTGTACAAGTTAGGCCACAGCTGGAATACTGTGTGCAGTTCTGGTCCCCACACTATAAGAAGGGTGTAACTGCACTGGAGGTTCACCAGAATGCTGCCTGGGATGCAGCATTTCAGTGATGAAGGGAGGCTGGATAAGCTCGAGTTATTTTCTTGAAAGCAGAGACTCCCGAGGGGGATCGGATTGAGGATGTATCGGTAAAGATTCTGAGGGTCATGGACAAGGTGAATAGAAAGCAGTTGTTTCTTCTAATGGAAGGGTCAATAACAAAGGGGCATAATTTTAAGGTGAAAGGTGGGAGGTTTCAAGGAGATTTGAAAAAGATGCTTCTCACCGAGAGGGCTGTTGGAATCTGAAATGCACTGTCTGGGAGGGCAGTTAGGGTGGGGAACTTAAAATGGTTTTAAGTGTTTAAGTGTTTAAAATGGATGGGCGCTTGAAATGCCATACCATTGAAAGCAGTAGGCTAAGTGCTGAAAGTGGAACTAGGAGCGATTCAGTGTAGCTTCTGATAGTGCAGACTCGATGGGCTGAAGGGCCTCCTATACTGTATAATTCTGTGATTTTATACCCTTTTCATTTTGTTAAGCATATTCATTTGTAACTTAAACTTGTCTTGACCACTTTATT
The DNA here is from genome assembly GCF_047496795.1 of Chiloscyllium punctatum. Taxonomy (NCBI): domain Eukaryota; kingdom Metazoa; phylum Chordata; class Chondrichthyes; order Orectolobiformes; family Hemiscylliidae; genus Chiloscyllium; species Chiloscyllium punctatum. The sequence goes on along the minus strand of NC_092762.1, from coordinate 80,177,024 downwards.
AATATAGTTTACTGTAACTTAGAGGCCATGTTGGATGAATGCTAGGGGAAAGTGAGGACTGCAGATGCTGGAGATCAGAGTCGAGAGTGTGTTGCTGGAAAAGCACAGCCAGTCAGGCAGCATCCGAGGAGCAGGAGAATCTCGGATGCTGCCTGACCTACTGTGCTTTTCCAGCACCACACTCGCGACTCTGATGTTGGATGAATGCACCAACGTTCCATGGAGTGCCTTTCCTTTTGTATTCTCCATTACCCAGTTGCCCGTTCGCTTCACATGTGATCCTAGAAACTATCGGTCACTTAGATCACATCTTGAATCCTGATCCTCCTCTGAGCCGACCGAGGTTGGAGTGCAGCAGTAGGCGAAACGTTATGGAGGAGAGACTGAGCTTAGGGAAAGGGAATTCCTTGGTGAATGATGAATGTGTGGCCTTCATATTATAGGTGGAATGCTGAGTGTGAATTCATTAGACTGCTCCCTGAAATGAGGAAATACGAGTTCCATGAAAGACTTAGTCAAACTGAGACAGTTTTTATTTGCAGATAGTTGGGTGGCTTGATGGAGGCAGTTAAAAGACAAACCAAGGAATGGGTCAACATTGATAAAAACAGACCAAATCTATTGGTCATAGTTCTAGAAGAAGGGGACAGTGATATGAGATTAATTGTCAGACGTTTAGGACAGGGATTGAGTGCGCTGCTTTAAATGATAGAAGCAAAAGACCATACCAACTCTGAAGAATATGTTTGTTCATTTAGACAGTGCTTGGGATATTTTACAGTTTAAAAATGCTATATAAATGCACTGTGTTGTTGCTGGTACCTCTCATTTGTGTCAGGCTGGAAGTGTTATAGGTCTTTCAAAAAGAAAAGAGCGCGTAATGAGTGAGTCTTTGACAGGGCTTTCCAAACTGGGGCTCAGGACCTCCAACTGGGGTCATGACCTGAAATTTAGAGGTGTGACCTTCAAGACAGCAATGACTGACTGCTGCCCATCCACCTTCCCATGTGTTAGGCCATCTCCACTGCCCCCTGACCCCTAGCTCACTAAGGGTCCCCTAGTTTCAAAATACAGTCCCAATGGGAAGGTGTTTGGAAAGCACTGGTTTATGTGATTGATACTGCAGCTCCTGGGAAGAGCCCATAATGCACAGATCAGTTGGGCCAAATCGACTGTTTCCACATTGTAACTTCCCACCGACCTACCTTTTGCTGAAACCTAGTTAGAGAGACAACATTCGTGTTAGCCGTATTTCTGAAGAAAAGGGGAAGGTAGTGACCCTACAGGAAGGAATACAGGACAGAGGTAGCATCAGGGCAAGAGGCTGAGGATCTCGCTCTCTCGGCTAACGTTCGCAGCACACTACCCGTGTCGATTGACACCAATGCACTTGTTGCAAATTTTACAATTTGGCACAATCTCCACACCTTTGCAATTCAGTGATGTTTTTGTTTTATTCAAGGTCTGAACTGTGGCCTTGTTTCACAACTGGAATTCAATCCCTCAAACACGCAAAGAAAGCACTTTGAGACTTACTGGTGAAAGTGCTTGTCCCTTGGCACAGTGATCCCTGTGATGTTCAACACCATCTCTCTCCCCTCCTCTCCCATCTTCCTCCCCTTGTCTCCCATCTAATCTCCTCCTCTCCCATCTCCTTCCCTGACATTCTCCCCATTCCAAGGCAATCTCCCCTTCCTACCCCCTCCAACCCTACCTTTTCCTCAATTCCATACCCCCCCCCCCCCACTTTCCCCAATCTACTGCTGGTCTTTCCTACCTCTCCACATCTCCCATCTCTGCCTCAACTCCCTTGCACATCCCCTCTTTCACCAACCAACTCCTACTCCTAATTCCTACATTCATAGATTCAATCCCTTTCCTTCCCCCGCACCCCCCCCCCACCATCCCTCCATCTTTCCCTTTGAGATAATTTTACCATTGTCTCTTGAGTCCAATGTGCAATGTGATTGAGTTTGTGAATGGTGGAGGTGGGAAAGGGGCTGGATTTCTCACACAATGGAAGCTATACCCCTATGGCACACTCTGTTCTCCCTAGAAAGCAACGTTGGAGTAGGCCATTCAACTTTTTGAGCCTCTGCTGCAGATCCTGTTGGTTTGCTGGCTGCCTGAAGCAAATACGGAGAGAGGCACCAGAAGTCCATGCCTCGAACTGAAGGTCACCCATCATTGATTGTGTGAAAGCTTGGGCAGTGCTGCCACTAATGTATAAATAAAATGTTCACAATGTTTCTGAGATTGGAGCCTCAGGTATGAAGAAGATGCAACAAACGAATGAGTGACCAATGCTGAGGAACTTCAGTCACTGACAGCAGCTCCGCTGGACATTTCTCAATGACTCAATGCCAATGTGGTAAAAGCTTATCAGAAACAATCAGTAGTAAAAGTCCATTGGTTTGCTTGTGAATCCATGTTTTATTGCATCTTGAGTCCATGCACACAAGATATTTGTCAATGCAAATGCTCGCGTTTCTTTTAGCGTGCTTGTGGGAGTTTAGCTAATCCCTGAGGGTCTACTGAGGAGCCATTGCTCAGGTCAAAGAAGTGGAGACCCAAGAGGTAAGTACAATCCTCAAACAGCAACACATTAGGTGCAGGAGGAGCTTGTTAGAGTGGTTTGGGAGAGTAACCCTGAATAGATTTCCCAAATCATATCTGGTCAATAATCATCTGGTCTGTCATTTCCCAAACTGGAAACCAATGTGATTGTGAGTGGTCAATCCACAGTGACCCAAAATACGTCACGATGGGCAATCGACCATCAAGCATTCCCGTGGCCCAAGTACGGCATTGGTTCATACTCAAAGCTCCCTCCCTACCCCAAAACTGTGCTGCAAACTGAGGACAGCCATTCCTATACTAACCCATAGGGTTATGATTACCCACCATCCCCTCCCCAAACCCCACTACCAAGAACTTACCCTTCCCACATCATGTCCATCCTCATAGCCTTTCGTGCTGTATGGAATCTGGACCAAACCCTCTCCTGCCTCCCATTCCCGCTGCTGGGAGCGTGGGGATAAATCCAGCCAGAACATTTGACGTAGGGCCACCTTCAGGACAGAGTAGACAGAAGAGTTACATCCCATCAGCCTGGGCTGGATTTGAGCTTGGATGTCAAAAGGATGCGAACTGTGGCATCCGGTCCCCACCAGGTTTTGTGGGTTTTTTTTGCTCATTTCTGCAGATAATTTGAAAGTCCTCAGTGGGTCATGCAGTGCAGGGCTGCTGCTGTTACTGCTAATCCTCCATTCTACTGGGTGTTCTCCGAAGAGCATTGAAGATGACACTGGAAAATTCCATTTTTCTTTGACATTGTTTATTGTTTACAATTGAAAACCATTCCTGCAGATTGAAAATTTGTGGAAAGGTTTCCCTTATTGCATTTTCCGAGGAATTCAAAACTGCATCATTCAATTTGTAATTACCTGGATATTTTAACCTGAATGATGAAAGGTTCCAATTATCTCTGTACATACTTTGACTTCTCTTTATAATTTATATATTTATTGTAATGGTTCAGTTGCTGAAGAGCTTTTATTTAATGGGTACTCCTTGGCTGTCCTTGACAATGGTACAGTACTTTTTTTATATATAAATATATTTGAATTATTTGTATAATGTGTTATTATTTCTGTGTTACATATTCATGACAGATGAGATTCTGAAAAAAAACATAAGCAAAACAATGCTCTATTCACTCAGGCTGATAAGAAATACTGTATCATACATTAAAGAAATTTAAATATCGAAGGCAGTTGAGTCTGAGTGTCTTTAGTGGTGCAGTTGGTTAACATGACCATTAAGATTTTCAGTCACTTGTTCTCATTTAATTGTGGTTCAACTATGTCTGTCGCATATGTCCAAAGTGGTGTTAACATATTCCTTCTTAGTATTTTCTCTCTTTTTCCCCTAGCACTTATTTTTTGGCTAGAAGAATAAAAAACAAGGGAAAGGCTTTGATGATCGGATTGTACTGGGGATGATAGCAATACTGAATGCCCCCAAAGCAAACAATACACCTTGTAGTTTAGCTAAATTCCATCCCAATAACTGAGTATGTTGGGATAGTGCTTATCAGAATACTTCAGTGCAGAGGGATCTGGGTATTCTCTTGCCTAGTCAGCAGGTAACAAGGAGAACAAACCAAATTCTTGTATCTATTGCCAAAAGAATCCAGTAGAAAAGTAGGTAAATATTATAAGTGTACGAGGCATTGGTGAGAATGCATCTGTGTATAATTTTGGTCCCCACACTTGAGGATGGACAGAATCACATTGGAGACATTCAGAGAAAGCTCACTAGAGTGATTCCCGAGATAAAAGGACGGGGATGGATTAAGAGGAGGGATTGAGCAGTTTAACTGTGTACTTGTTAGAGTTTAGAAGAATGAGAAATCTAATTGAGGTATCTAAGAGGTTAAAGGGAATTGAAAAAAATTCCACATCAAGTGGATGTTGCTCCTTGTGGGGCCATCTAGAATGACATCATAGTTTTAGGCTAAAGGGTGATAGATTAAAAAAAAACACATGAGAAAATACTTTTCTCAAAAGGTCGCGAGTCAGTGGAATTCACCACCAGAGTGTTGTGGAGACTGGGACACTGAATAGATTTAGGGAGATGGACACATATTTAATTAGTAATGGGTTATGGAAAGTAGGCAGGAGTTGAATCTGGGATGAGATCAGCCATGGTTGTATTGAATGGCAAAGTAGGCTCAAGGAGCTGAATTAGGTAAAAACAATGACTGCAGATGCTGAAAACCAAATACTGGATTAGTGGTGCTGGAAGAGCACAGCAGTTCAGGCAGCATCCAACGAGCAGCGAAATCGACGTTTCGGGCAAAAGCCCTTCATCAGGAATGATGAAGGGCTTTTGCCCGAAACGTCTATTTCGCTGCTCGTTGGATGCTGCCTGAACTGCTGTGCTCTTCCAGCACCACTAATCAAGGAGCTGAATTACCTACTCCTGCTAGTTCTTATGTTCTTAATATTCAAAACCCTGAATTAAACACTACAGCCTGTAGTTTAACCAAAGAGCATTCCTTCCCAATAATTAAGTAAATTGGGATGGTGCTGTTTTCCCAATTATATCTCTGATTGTCCCCTGGTGCAGACTGCAGCTTTTTGCTGCCTTAAGTCTGAGGGATGTTTATATGGCACAACTAGATGGGCCATCCATCATCACTTTTGCAGTGAGTGATGAGGATCTGGATTGTGCTGCTTCACACTGAGCCATGAAGCCAGCTTCACTCAGAGGCTTTCAACAGAGAGTTGGGTTGTTACTTGAAAAGGAAGAATGGGCTGGACTGTGGGAGAGAAGGTACGTGGCTCGCTTGGAGAGCTAGTGCAGATTGTGATGGGCCAAATGGACCCTTTCTGTGCTATAACAGTTCTGTAATTCTGCCTGACCCACATCAAACACAATGTAGTGTTCCACTAGCAAGACATCTCCGTACCCCAATTCATCCTCGAATTCAACCTCTTCTGTACTACCAGCTATTTCCTAAAAGCCTTCTGGAACTTGGGAATTACAAGCAGGCCACTCAGCCCCTTGGGCCTTCTCTACAATCTATCGACGTCTCCCTGAAAAATATTCAAAGAACTCTGTATCTAATACCTTTAGAGGTAGAGAGTCATAAAGACTTAGACATTTCCTCTAAGTCTGAAATGGGACCCTTTATTGTTCAACAATGATCCCTAGTTCCAGATTCTTTCACAAGAGGAACCATGCCACAGCCTGTCCAGACAATCTTACACATTTCAATCAAATTACCTTTTACTCTTCCAAACTCCAGCAGATATAAGCCTGGTATGTCCAACATTGCCTCATAAGGTCACCTGCCCATTCCAGCTATAAGCTAATACTCTCTCCAATACCTTTTGCATTCTCACCTCCAACAGCCAGTTGGAGAAGTTCTAGAACCTCCTACCAAAAGGTTGAGACCATCTACTCAGCTGCCCCTTTCTCTCCTTTTCTCTGTTCCCACCTGTTGGTATTTCTACCAAGGCCTAAGAACAGATCTGAACTAATGTCTCTCTCCATTTTTTTATCCATTTCCCCTCATGCTTAAGTTTATTTTATCCGTTAGAACCATACCTTCCTTCCTAAACTTCCAATGATCCAACTCGGCCTCCTTGGTACCATGAAAACTGATACCGTAAGTCATTTCCTCTTTTCACCTGGATTATATCTTTGACTAAACAAGATCTATCAGGCCAAACCCCTTCCAATCACTACAATCTGTGTTTACGTTTCAAACAGGACCCAGGGTCACAGTACTTAAAACAAGAACTTTTTTTAATTAAGGAGGTGTTTAGTCTACAAGACTAAACTGTTATACTCCAAAAAAGCTGAAGATGACATCATCCCATCACATTCTTATAATTGAGTCCAACTTACTTAGATAAATACACAACAATGTAAATAGATATTATCCGTACTGTAAGAAGACAAAGGCAGGGCCACCTTAATATGAAGCCTTATATAGCGAACTCCTCCCTCACCCTAATCATATTCAGCTTTATGTGTGAAGATACTTCCCTCGATCAACCAGGTACTTTTCATATGAACATCACAGTGCTATGTCATGTTTTTCACATTCACCTGTGTCTCTTATCTCAATGATCCAAGGTATTAGCTGTTAAGGGGATGAGACTTTTCAAATCCATAAGTCCATAGAAATAAACAATTCCCACAGTCTCAGGTTCCCAGGTGTTTGCTGTGAGTAAGGCCTTTTAAAACTTCATATAATTTTCCCATCACCGTGGCATCTTTCTATATTGTGTCCTAGTTCTAAGTTTTTCCAACTTATAAATTCCTAATAATGTTATATCTTAGCTTATAACAATAAAGTTAGATTTTTAACAATTAGTAGTTTATTAATCTTACACCAGTGCCGCTTCCCCAGTGTCCTGTATTAATCACCTGGAAAATCCAGCATTTTGATACATCAGGCCCTACAATCTTCCTCACCCAAATGCATCATTCTTATTGGTTAATATTCCATACTTCATTCCATCACCACCTACCTCCCTCAAAATCCCAAATTTCCAACAACAAATAAATGTTTTAAGAAAAATATATAAATATATTTAAGAAAAGTATATAAATTATATATATGTATAATTTTTCAAATGGTTCCCGTAAGTTCTGACTTGAGTTGCCAATTCATAGAGTCTATGGACCATTTCTGGAGGATTGATATCCTGAACAATGATTTGCTGTCTGACGTCACTCTGTCACAATGCTAACAGCATCCCATGTGTTGTCACCATGTTTTTGTTTTAAACAAATTGTCTGACATTTTAGAAAATGCATTGAAAAGCATGCTTTTTATTAAAAATTTCTTTTTGTATTCCTTGCTTTTTTTTTGCTTACAGTTTGAAGGTGTGTAGTTTTTTTTTATCACTTCGTCTGCAAACAGTAATATGATAACAATCAAATGATGTTGGTTGAAGGATATATTATTGGCCATGACATTCTCCTGCTAACACTGTTCCCCACAAAAGCATTCATTCTGACCAGGCACCGTGATTTTCAAATTAAACGGTAGCTTTCAAAAGGGAAATATACACACTTGAAAAATAAAATCTGTATTCTTAAGAAGAAAGATTTTGAAGGTTAGAGTTTCAAAGAATGAGAGAGATCTTCTTGAAATGTAAGACTCTGCAGGTAATGACAGGGTAGAGGTAGGATAGATGAAGAAATCTGGAACTAGGAGGCACAGTTTAAAACAAGGTATCTCCCTTTTAAGGCAAAGCTGAGGAGGAATTTGTTCTCTGAAAGGGAGGTTAATCTGTGGAATGCTCTTCCCCAAAACTAGGGAGTCAATCAGAATAGCCATGATCTTATTGCGTGGTGTAGCAGGCTGAATGGCCTCATCCAGACCCTTTTTTGACGTTAGAGTTGTATAAAAGAGAAGGAATATGCTGGGCTTTGGGGAAAGTGCTAAGGTAATGGAACTAATTGATTAGCTCTTCAAAATATCTGACAAAAGCATGATGCAACACAGACTCTTTCTGTGGTAATTAATTCTAGTATCTTACTAGCTATGTTAATTCAAATAACTTGCTGATATTGAAACCACTTTTTCCCTACTTCAGGGTCTCCAATATGCACTGCACAATCTGTGTCAGTTGATCTAAACTCCCGCTTAGACAGTCTGTGGGATCGATCATTCCCCAGCCCAGTGTCATCACCCTGGCAACATCAGGCATAAATCCTGCTGCGTGTAATGGGAATGCAGGATGATCAGGTGGTAGGAAGCGCACAGGAGTCATCATGTCTGGTATATTTCTGTCAATTCTTAAACTTTTCTCCCACTGAAGCCTGTAAGATCTTCGAGGATGTTGTGCCAGTGGCTGTAAAGTGGGCGGCACATAATCTGTTGGAAGGAAGAAGTCCATGGAACGTTCCTATATTTCTTGATTTTATATGGTCATTAAAGTGTAACCTTATTTAACTAATGATACTGACTTTCAAAGGGCTATTACAAGAAGCAAGCTCAGAAAGGGTAAAGTTTCACCACCTCTGGTCCAAGGTGACCCCCAGGGTGGTGAAGAACAGGACAATAAAACCATAAGACATAGGATCAGAAGTAGGCTATTCAGCCCATTGAGTCTGCTCCATCATTCAATGAAATTGTGGTTGATCTGATAATTCTCCACCACACTTTTCCACCTTTTCCCATAACCATTGATTCCCTTGCTGAATAAAAATCTGTCTAACACAAATTGACAACCCAGACTTGACAATCAGAGTATCTGGTCATTCGAAAAGTCATTCAAAAGCAACTGCTTCAGCTGGACAAACAACAACAATCCTGATGCTCCTCCAATTCTAGCCTCGAACCTGAGCATCACAGATTTTCTTTCCTTCTCTACTGGCAGTCATGTCTTATTCTAAGACTAATCCCTGGAATAAGGTTAGATTAGATTCCTTGCAGTGTGGAAACAGGCCCAACAAGTCCAAACCAACCCTCTGAAAAGTAACCCACCCAGACTCATTTTTCCTACATTTTATCCCTGACTAATGCACCTAACACTATGGGAAATTTGTTGTTGAATAGCCTCCAAATTAGAGCGAGAAGCAAGACAAGGAGAATAAAACGGTTCCAGAAATGGTGCAAGGAGCCTTCAGTATTAGCATAATGAAGTTAAATAATAAGAAGTTTAGGAAGGTTTCGTTGAACTCTTGGGAATTCAGGACAGGACAACTCAGGAACAATGACCCTGAATAAAATAGAGATCCGTCCTCTATATGGATCCTTGTGACCCAATGACCTGTGAGAAAAATCTTTACTTTAAAAATATTCATCTCAGTGATGAAGAAATGACATCCTTGAACATTTCTGAATTCAAATTAATTGTGACCCGTTACGACATCATTGGCATTCTGTTCTTTCTATTTTGAATCTAATAGTTGACAGTTGCATAGCAACAATTTCACTATAACTGAATAGGATTTTCCTTCTAGACTGCTGGAACTATAAAAACAATTAATTGGATATTTGTCAAGTTTAATATGCCCCGTCTATGAAAAGTTCTTAATTCTCAATTGTTGCGGTTCATTCAAGAATTGGATATTGGTCTTACATCTGCTTTTACTTTACTCCTAGACAGGATACAAGAAACACCCTATAGCCTGATGGGTAATCTCTCTCTCTCTCTCTGTCTCTGTTTGTCTGTCTGTCTCTCTCTCTCTCTCTCTCTCTGTCTCTGTCTGTCTGTCTGTCTGTCTCTCTCTCTCTCTCTCTCTGTCTCTGTCTGTCTGTCTGTCTGTCTCTCTCTCTCTCTCTGTCTCTCTCTCTGTCTCTCTCTCTCTCTCTCTCTGTCTCCTGTTGAATTTCTCTCACATTGACTCTCCAATTATTCTCACCCGCGAATCGCTTTCTACTTGTTTAATAGGATATTAATTCATGTGAGCACTGCCTTGAGGTAGACTCTTAGTTCATCTGCTGATGCTCCATCTGGAGCCATTTTGTTGCTTTTGATGATGGTTTTCCATCACTTTCCATCGCTGTCAGGGGCATGACAGGGAGAGAGGTCCCAACTGACCTCCTCCTGGACAGGACACAAACCCATACTTCTAAGCCACCATCTGAGCTAACTGACCTCTCACATAGATTAGACAGCATAGAAACTAGCTGTTTAGCTCCAACCAGTCTATATCATTGTTTATGTATCATGTAGGCCTCCTTCCATCCGCCTTGTCTAACTCTAATAACAGAAACGTCAACCCCCTTCTTCAAGTGGGCATCCAGATTTTAAACACATCTATCCTATTCACTTGAACTACTCCTTGCAATAGTATGTTCCATATTCTCACCCTTTGCTTTGGTAATCAGTCTTTTCCGAATTCCCAGTTGGATTTCTTGATGACTGTCTCTTGCTGATGGCCTGATTAAGCTCTTTCCCGCAAGGGCAATATTGGAAAGCCACATTAAACTTGGCTAAAGAGATTTCATACAAATCCTTTATTGAGTCATAGAGTGTTTGCAAAGGGACCCTTCAGCCCATCATGTTTATGCCAGACAAGCTGTCCTAAAGTTATGACCCCTGGTTTTGAACTCCCCCAGAAGAAGAAACATCTTTTCAATGTCCGCAATGTTGGTTCCCCTTCTAACTGTAAAGTCTTCTTGGGTAGACAGTCCCAGTTATTTCTGATAGTTACAGCCTTTCGGTGATGCCATCCTTATTATAAATCTTCCTTTGCGTCTTGACTGAAGAATTCTTGTCCTTCAAAGGGTGATTTGCTCACTTTATTTTCTCAATACACTTGTTGACTATTATTGCATTTATCACCCAAATTATTTCCTTTTCCCACTCAAAATGTGGATTTAGGCCTTGTGTGCAGTTCCATAGGAGTTGTTTTTCAAAGGGACCATCCCATCTGTATGTGCTAAGATATCCAATATTATTATCAGAGCTGGGTCTGATCCCTTTCCCACCCAAAGTCCTCCAAGGTCTACAAATGGCAGATGGCAGTATGGGGAGGGGGTGACAGAGACATCATTGGGATACTGACACTTTTGCCATTTCTCGACCAGGTCACAAGGGGCAGTAATAGCATCCCTGACTATCACAGGGAGCCAAGTGACCAATGATCAGGGGTCAAACTAAGACCACAATATGGCTCAATACAAGGACACATCCATTCACAAACTTGCTGCCCAATGTCAATTAGCACCTTTGACCATAAGTTGCAGAAACATTCGTGAGGTGGCACAGTGGCTCAGTGGTTAGAGCTACTGTCCCACAGCACCAGGGACCCGGATTCAATTCCAGCCTCAGGTGACTGTCCGTATGGAGCTTGCACATTCTCCCCGCATCTGTGTGGGTGCTTCCTCCGGGTGCTCTAGTTTCCTCCCACAGTCCAAAGATGTGCAGGTTAGGGTGAATTGGTCATGCTAAATTGCCCATTGTATTCAAGGATGTGTAGATTAGGTGCATTAGTCAATGATAAATATAGGGGAATGGGTGGGTTACTCTTCAGAGGGTCGGTGTGGACTTGTTGGGCCAAAGGGTCTGTTTTCACACTGTCAGGATTCTATGAGATTGACGGTGGTGGTTACCCATTACCGAGTATTCAGAGGTTCTCTTCTTTTGTCAATTTGTTCAATGATCTCACTCATGTGACATCGTTTTACTGCTCTTGCAGATGCCCCACATGGCAAAAGAAACGTGGGAAGTGGAATGGAGGAAATCCAAGTGATGCAAAGCCCACCTTTTGTTGGAAGAGCCATGAATCACTTTTCAGGGTAGGAGTGGCAGCGGGGTGGTGAGACCCTGCTTTGCTGCATCCCAATGGGAAACAGCAGGACATGAGGAAAATCCCCCGGAGGTCAGTTCCCGATCGTACTGTGTCAAACAAAGCTGGTTACCCCTGTGGGTTTTCAAATCCCCTCTTCTTGGCCTATATCCAGAATGTAAAGCACTCCAGTGGAAAAGATTCTAGGACTAACTGAAGATAACATGGTGTTGTGTTATTATTTTTCTACTGGATGTGATCATTTTTATTTTAAATTTATTTTCCTTCAAAATGTTTATTTGTAAGATTGTGATACAAATAAAATATTTATTCCAAATGGTAGGAGCTACAGATTGGATACCCAATCCTGACTGGATCGGAAACACCGCATGTTCCCTGAACTATGTACTTGGATAACCTTGTCTTAAGTTTAAAAAATGGCTCGGTGCTGAATGAGATGCCAGTGTCCGAACATGTGGGGGTGGAGGCAGATTGAATCGTGACCTTTAATAGGAAACTGGGTGATAATCAGTAAAGAAAACTTTGTGTGGCTACAGCGAAAAGGTGGGAGGATGGGATTTACTCTTGTAAGAGAGCTGGAAGAGATATGATAGGCTCACTTTAACATCAGAGTCCCTCTGACAGTCTCACAGAAACACCTTGGAGGTTCAATCCTAAATTTTCTGCTGAAGCCACAACCATAACTAAAAACAAATGGTGTCACCATAGCTGTCTGAAGGAGGTGCTAAAGTCTCCCACTCAATCAATCGTTTTCATTTCATTCTGTGTTTTATCTTCAACATTGATTCTTAGTTAGTCGCTGCTTTTTGCTACAGTAAACACACGTTATAATTCTGCTGTCTTCAACCTGATCTAAGACATCACTAGTACCTGAGCTAAATCGCTCAAAGGATCTAACTTTCAACTTATTCCGTAGCAACTACACTAGGGCAGGACCCAACGTAGCCCATGAATCACTTAATTCTGGATTAGTGGTGCTGGAAGAGCACAGCAGTTCAGGCAGCATCCAAGTAGCTTCGAAATCGACGTTTCGGGCAAAAGCCCTTCATCAGGAATAAAGGCAGTGAGCCTGAAGCATGGAGAGATAAGCTAGAGGAGGGTGGGGGTGGGGAGAAAGTAGCATAGCGTACAATGGTAGAGTGGGGGAGGGGATGAAGGTGATACATGAATCACTTAAAGCAGGAGTGCGACTAGTAATATCAGATCAGAGGAACATCTCTCAAAAGATGCTCTCCTGTTGACAAGGGCTATAATATCAATTCTCTGCTCCATCAACGTGATTTCAGATGTTTGTCTTCCCTTCATCTTTGTCAAATTACCAGCTTAGTGCCACGACTGTTGCAAATTTAGTAACCACTTTTGATTATTTGTTGCATTTTCCACTGTAAGTTTAAGCATGGGGGTTCCAATTACAAACGTTGTGGATAGTTGCTGCGTGTTCAAGAAATCCAGTTCATGTACCAAGACACAATATCAGAAAATGCTGGAAAAGCTCACCAGGTCTGGCAGCATCTGTGGGGAGAAATCAGAGTTAATGTTTTGTCTAATGAACCTTCCTCGGAACTGCTGGTAGCTAGGTTGGAGAGAGGTGCAGAATTTCTTCAAGGTGAGAATGCCACCAAGACAATGTACCAAGACTATCTCTACATCTTTCTGGAGTGCTCATTGTGTTCTAAACTGGGGCTAAGAGAGAAAACACTAGTACAAGTCCATTTGCTTCCAAATATAAGCATATGAGCAAACTTTCTTCCCAAGGACAAACTGTCAAAGGACATAGTCACAGCCTCATCTCTTGAATTTTCAAGAACCATCTTTACATTATTTTCATCTGTAAATTTACCATCACGAGGAATACAATCTCAGCAGGGCACGCCTGGTGTAGCCAATGCTGTCCATATAAATGTTAGCAGAACATGGATTTGTGACGCTGACACACACTGAACAGTAGATGGCCATTCAGCTCCTGAAGCCTACTCTGCCAATCAATAAGATCATGGCTGTTCTCATTACTTCATTTCATCCTACCTACTCCTGATAACATTTTACCTCTTAGCAACAACCTTTTCATCTTTGCCTTACAAATATTCAAAGAGAGTTCCAAACCATGACTTTCTCTAAGAAAATATTTCTCCAGATCTCCTGCAACTCCTTATTTTTAAACAGTGATCCCTTGTTCTTGCATCTCCAGCAAAAGGAAGATTTTGTTCTCTCAGCATCCACCCTGTGAAGACCCCTCAGGATCTTACTGTTTCAATCGCCTCTTACTCTGCTAAACTCAGCAGATACAAGCCTACCTCATCCAGCCGTTCCTCATAAGGCAACCCATAGATGCAGAAGGACATTAATGAAACTAATTGTACTGGGCAGCAATTTAGTGTTTGACGGTAGACATATGTGGGACATTTTCTTTCCTATTGTATTCACACAAGTACATATGGACATTTTGGATCTGCAGTCATGGCGACAGGCCTTTCAAGAACAAATTCATTTACCTGAACCTATGAAGCGTCTTAAACATGGTGAAATGTCCCAAGGCATTCCAGAGCAGCATGAAGCAAACAAAATGCTAATACTGGCTGTACAGGGTGATATCAGGACAAGTGACCAAAAACTGTCTCACAAGAGTGGATTTTAAGGAGTGTTTTAAAGGAAGGAATAGAGACAGAGACGTTCAGAAAGGGAATCTCTAGAACTTGAGTACTTGGCAACTGAGGACACAGCCACCAATAATGGAGTGGTGGAAATAGGGAATGAGCTAGAGGCCAGAACTGGAGGAGGAGAGCAGATATCTAAGGGCTGGTAGAGGAGTTTGAGTTACATAAGAACATAAAAAATAGGAGCAGGAGTAGAGCCATCAGGCCTGCTCCACCATTCAATAAGATCATGGCTGACCTTTTCTTGAACTTAGCTCCACTTATCCGTCTGCTCACCAGAACCCTCAATCCCTTTACTGTTCAAAATCTATCCATCTTTGTCTGTCCCATAACCACCTGATGAAGGAGCGATACTCTGAAAGCTAATGCTTCCAAATAAACCTGATGGACTATAATCTGGTGTTGTGTGATTGTTAACTTTGTCCACCCCAGTCCAACACTGGCTCCTCCACATCATATCTTTGCCTTAATAACATTCAACGAGGTAGCCTCAACTGCTTCACTGGGCAGGGAATTCCACAGATTCCCCACCCTTTGGGTGAGGAGGTTCCTCCTCAACTCAGTCCTAAATCTGTTCCCCCTTATTTTGAGGCTGTGCCCCCTTGTTCTAGTTTCTCTCAAGGGTGGAAACAACCTCCCTGCTTCTAGCTGAGTTCGAGATGTTAGCTTCTTACCTTAAAAATGGCACTGATTTGCTCTCAGTTGGGTTTATGTGGTGTGATCCTCTCCCTGCCTCTCTCCCTTGTTTCGGTCTGCCTTGTTTACCTTTGACTGCTTACAATCTTTGAAACTTTGAGGGTTAGAAGGGAGCCCCACTTTAGTGTGGTTCCTGGAGAGAGAGGAGAGATTTGACTGCTCGGGTGTTTTTGGACTTTTCCCAGTGGAAGGACTGTAATCTGAGAGCTCACACCACATTCCCTGCGGGGTTTCATATTTTGCCTGTCCTTTTGCCACCATTCTCTTTTCCCTTTCTTAGTCCTCTGGGGAGATACTGTCACTGATCTAGCATTCCAGTGGCCCAGTTAATGTTCTGAGAATCCCACTTCAGCAGCTGGTGGAATTCAAACCCCGTTAATAAATCAAGATTATGGTGATTACTCCAATTACCATCAATTGTGCAAACTCACCTTGCTCCCTGATGTTCCTCAGGGAATGAAATGTGTCATCCTTAACTGGTCTGTCTACATGTGATTCCAGACCACAGTGACATGGCCAACTCTGAAATGGCTGAGCAAGCCACTGAACTGAAGGGGTAATTAGAAATGGGCAACTTTTTTATTTGTTCATAGGATGTGGGCATTGCTGGTTAGTCCAATATTTATTGCCACCCTTAATTGTCCAGGGAACTCATCAGCAACACTCATATCCCATGAAAGTGAAAGAAAAAGTCCAGTTGTACTTTTGTTTAATTCACTCCTGGACTTGGGAGTTGTTGACTGGGCCAGCATTTATTGCCTGCCCCTAATTGCCCTTGGGAAGGTGGTGGTTAGCTGCTGTCTGCATGCTGTAGGTTGACCCACAATGCCCTTAGGGAGGCAATACCAAGATTTTGACCCAGTGACATTGAAGGAATGGCGATATATTCACGGTAGGGATTCTATGATTCAGAATAGAATGCTATTCTGACATCCTGTTTGCCCATTCAATTGGATGTATCAGATTTGAATTATTATTGTTATGTGTACTGAGATATAGTGAAAAGTATTGTTTTGCATGTAAACCAGACAATCATATCTTACATCAGCGTAATAGAATGGAATGCAGAATATAGTGTTACAGCTACATAGAAGGTGTAGAGATGGATTAACTCAAATATATGAGAAGTCTGTTCATAAGTCTGATAATAGCGGTCTGATGGCATTACTTGAGGAGCGGAGGAATCCCTGTGCTGTTCTGATCAATATTGATCATTGAACCAACACTGAAAGAACACAGCACGGGAACAGACCCTTTCGCTCACCAGGACTGTGCTGATACATGTTGCCTTCTAAACATTTTGTCTCCAAACAGTCCATATCCCTTTATTCCCTGCCTATTCGTAAGTCTGTCAGGATGCCTCTTTAATGTTATTATCGTATTGGTCTTCACCACCACCTCTGACAGTGCATTCCAGATACTTACCCACCTTCTGTGTCAAAAAACGCTTGCCTCTCACATCTCCTTTAAACGTACCTCCTTTTACCTTAAACCTATATCCCCAAATAATTGACATTTCCACCCTAAAAAGACCCCAGTAGCCATTCTATCCATGCCCCTCATAATTTTGTGAACTTCTGTCAGGTCGCCCCCCCCTCACCCTTCAACGTTCAAGTGAAAACAAAAAAGGTTTGTCCAATCTCTCCTTGTAGGTATTACCAGGCAATATCTGTACCCTCTCTGAAGCCTCCACATCCTTCTGCTAGTGTAGCAACCAGAACCGTAAACGATATTCCAAATGTGGCCTGACTAAAGTTGCCAATTTTTATACTATATGCCCCGACCAATGAAGGCAAGCTTGCCTTATGCCTTTGTGACCACCTCATCCACTTGTGAAAATAGATATGATCAGTGGGAGCTTGTTGGGTGTAAGTGCCTTGCTACACTTGTTGCGTTACAAATGTCGCTAAGCTTCAAAAGGCATTCCGTTGTCTCTGAGGGGCTTTGGGGCATCTTGAGGTCATGAAAGAGGTGTAATGCAAATCTTTTTAACAGAACTGCGTCAGCATCCCACACGTACTGTCAAACAGCAAGAGAAGCCTCAAGGCAAGGCTCCTTGCTGATGACTGCTGGAGTGTGTTGCCAAAGCAAGGAATGGTTTTGAGCCAGTGTTCATTTTTTCACTCAGCAAAGTGACAGGCACATTAAAACCAGATAGTGTTTTTAAATCAAAATGGGTGATTGTCACTTCCAACTGGTGGCTCTTGGCAGCTCTGAATTATCAAAGGTGTCGCAAAGCTACACACTCTGATAGCCTGTCATAATAACCAGACTTCAAGATGATTGTTCGAGAGGGATTATCAGGACAAGGTTACAAGGGTAATTCTGAAACAGTTATCATGCTGACTGTTGACAGAGCTATCAATCCTAATGCTCTACAGAGGGACTTTGACGTGGCAATTTCAGACAACCGTTTCTTCTTTTTAATTTCTCACCTTCCCAACAGATGGTACAGAGCAATTTGCTTTATTTATTCACTTGCCTGTTAGTTTACAATTCCACTTCCCACCCCCAGACTACCCAGGTCACATGAACAGTATTCAGTTCCTTTCATAAATCAAGATAGTTCTTGGTTTACTCTAAAGCTGGAGAATACTCATGGGGAGAGATGCTACCCATTGCCTTACCACTACCACCACCCTCCCCCGCCACCACACACACACACACACACACACACACACCCCAACCCGACTTGAAGCCTTGGACTCTGCCCTGGGAGTGGACAATAAAGCATGAGGAGTCTTGTGTGTCTTATTTTGCCCTCAACACTTAGGCACCTTTGCCAAGGTGATGGTGGTGTAACAGGAATGATATCACGACTAGCAAATCCTGAGTTAAAACCAAAAGAACTGTGGATGCTTTAAATCAGAAACAAGAACAGTAATTGCTGGAAAAGCAATTTTCTGGAAACCTAGAAAAGCAAGCTGGGCAGCATCTGGGAGAGAAATCAGAGTTAATGTTTCGGGTTGAGAAGGTTTTCTAAGGAAAGGTCAGTGGACCCAAAATGTTAACTCTGATTTCTCTCCACAGATGCTGCCAGACCTGTTGAGCTTTTCCAGCAATTGCTGTTTTTGTAGCAAATCCTGAGCCCTTGGTTAATACCCTGGGGATGCAGATTCAGCTTGTCACATTTGAAATCATTAAAATTGTTGGTTATTGTTCAATCTCTATCTGGTTCACGAACACAATTTACTGAAGGAATTATTGAAAAAACATTCACAGGATGTGGGTACGACTGGCTAGGCCAGGATTTATTGCCCATGCCTAATTGCTCAGAGGGCAGTTAAGAGTCAACCACATTGCTGTGGGTCTGGCGTCACATGAGTAGAAAGTGAGAACTGCAGATGCTAGAGATCAGAGTCGAGAGTGTGGTGCTGGAAAAGCACAGCAGGTCAGGCAGCATCCGAGGAGCAGGAGAATCGACATTTCGGGCATAAGCCCTTCATCAGGAATGAGAAACGTCGATTCTCCTGCTCCTCGGATGCAGCCTGACCTGCTGTGCTTTTCCAGCACCACACTCTCGACTGGAGTCACACAGGGTCAGTCCAGGTAAAGATGGCAGTTTCCTTCCCAAAAAGCCAATAATGAACCAGATGGGTTTTTTTCATGACAATTAGGAGGGGATTTATGGTCAACATCAGAATCTCAATTCCAGACTTTTCTTATTGACTTCAAGTTCTGCCGTTGGCCATGGCAGGATTCAAATCCAGGTCACCAGAATATGACCTGGGTCTCTTGATTAACAGTTCACCAGTAGTGGCACTAAGACATCACCTCCCCGCAAATCTACTGTCCTTAGCTGGTCTGGACTACATGGGACTCCAGGCCTACAGCGTTGTGGTTCACTTATTCACAGCCCTCAGGGCAATTAGAGATGGAGCAATAAATGCTGGCCCAGCCAGAGATGACTGTAAGCCATAAATGACTATGAAGAAAGTCACTGTCCATCCTTTGTTTCTGTGTCTCTGTGTCCTCCTAGTGGGCACTATCTGGCGATCACATGCATGATCCCAATGCCAACTCCCTTCTTTGAGAGGCATTCATAAACCAATTGGGATTTTACATAAGCCCTTCATTGATCATTTAAGAATAAAAGAATTAGAAGTAGGAGTGGACAAACAGGCTCTTTGAAACATTCCACCATTCAATGTAATCAGCTGATCTTTTACATTGACTTCACTTTCCCACCCATTCTCCACAACCTTTGATTCACCGAGAGGAGACTCAACATCAATAGGAACATGGCATGAGGAGTAGGCCCTTCAGCCCATTGAGCCTGCCATGCAATTCAAGAGGGCTATGGCTGATTGAACACTTCAATGCCTATTACACATCTCCATAACCCTGTATGCCATGGGTAAGTGTAATCTCAGTCTCAGTTTTAAATATACTCAGTGTTGCAGCATTCACACCCTCCAGGACAGAGAATCTCAGTCCTAAACGATCAGCCCCTCTTATCCTAAGAATGTACGTCTGTGTTATTGATTACCCAACCAGGGGAAGCAACCACTAAGATTCCTGTGTGCTTCAATGAGATCACCTTGTAGACCCCAAGGAGTATAGGCCCAGGTTACTCACTCTCTCAGAGTAGGGTAATCCTCTCATCACCCTGGAAACTTTACTGTACCACTTCCTTAGATATGGAGACTGTTGCATTACGCCACAGACAGGGCAGTACCTTTAAGACAGTTACATGATATCACTGCAGCTGCCTCTCTGTGCAATCGGACATGTCCAGTCAGTCAGCTATGTCCATGTAATGTCTGGGAACTCCAAGAAGCACAGAATCCAGACTGTGTATATGTGTAAGTCTGTGATATTGTAGCTGTGTAAATAGTTAATATTGTAAATAAACTTCAACACATCTGACTGGATAAGAATCCAAGTTTTGATGTCATGGGCTAACATATAGCAAACCGCAGAGTCCAAGTTTACACACCATTCTGTGGGTGTGGACTCATTAATGTACTCACAATGGTGGCTAAACATCTTTAATCCTGGACTCTAATATCCTTACAATAAAGGCAAATGCACGATATGCTTTCTGAATTGGTGCTGCGTTCCATGTCCATGCACACCCAACCTTCTCTGAACATTAGCATTTACAAGTTTCAAGCCTTTTGTAAACACATTCTGCTTTTGTGAATAACCTCACATTTGTCTCAAAAATGTCGCTGTCCGCAAAAGACTAAATGCCTGAGGCACACCCGATACCAAATCACACAGGCCGCAAAACACCAAGTTTGGAAAACTGCTTTTTAATGCCTAACCTTTCAGGAGACTTACCACACAGAACCACTTGAGAATTAACGGTTTTTGCTTCCATTCTCCTCATAACAACTTCATTTGTATGACACCTTGAACATAATGTCCCAAGGTATTTTCCAACAGTAGCTTTGACACAATTTCACACTTAGTCACCCTCCAGGACAGTGAGTCTCAGTCGTAAACGATTGGCCCCTCTTATCCTGGGAATGTATATCTGTGTTATAGATGACCCAACCGGGAGACATTAGGACAAATATGCAAAATCTGAGTCAGGGCAATAGGTTTTGAGAAGCACTGATAAGGAGGAGAGAGGGACAGGTGAAGAAGTTGAGGACCAATGAGGGATCAGTGAAACTCCTGGCAAGAAATCAGTTTGACCTTTGCATTGATCGGAACCACAGCAGGTTGAGAACAGGCATAGAGTCACACAGCATGGAAACAGACCCTTTGACACAACTCTTTTGCATTTACCAGCCACCCCAATCTGACCTAGTCCCATTTGCCAGCATTTGGCCCATATCCCTCTAAACCCTTCCTATTTATGCACCCATCCAGATTCCTTTTAAATGCTCTAATTGTACTAGTTTCCATCACTTGGTCTGGCTGGACATTCCATATACGCACCATCCTCTGCGTGAAAAGATTACCTCTCAGGTCTCTTTTCAACCTTCCCTCTCCCACCTTAAACCTATGGCCTCTAGTCTGGACTGCCCCACCCTCGGAAAATGACCTTGGCTATTCACCCTATCCATGCCCCTTATGATTTCATACACCTCTATAAGGTCACCCCTCAGCCTCCAATGCTCCAGGGAAAAAGTCCCAGCCTATTCAGCCTCTGCCTATAACACAAATCCTCAAGACCCAGCAACATCCTTGTAAATTTTTTCCACACCCTCTCATGTTTAACAACATCCTTCCAATAGAAGGGCAATCAGAATTGTACGCAATATCCTAAAAGTGGCCTCATCAAAGTCCTGTACAGCCGCAACATGATACCCCAACTCCTATACTCAATGTATTGACCAGCGAAGGCAATGGTGTCAAACGCCTTCTTCACGACCCTATCTGTGACTCCACTTTCAAGGAACTATGAACCTGCATGTTATGGATTACCAATTTATTGTGCATCTTATTTGGCTAGTTTATCTCAGAGTAACACAGAAATGAGACTAATTCTAAGGTTTATTTACAATACTTTAAAATATCTTCACTTACAATATTTCTACATGCATGCTCTCAAAAACCCAGGGTTGATTCCAGAACCTTTTGCCGATGTTAGTTATTTAATTCTCTAGCTTTATCTGTAGGTTCAAGCAATCAAAGTAGGGAACATAGGCTTAACAATTAAACACAGATTAATGAAACAAACATCAAAGAGGGTATAGAGGTATGGAACAAGTGGATATTATTTAACATACTGTGGAGATTCGGTGTTTCTGTTTACACTTGTACATCTCTTGTTTCTCTGCCAATTTTAAGTTATTGGCTTTACAGTTGGAAAGATTTATCCTCAGCCCTGTTTCCTGGATCGTGGAGCAAATCCCAGGTTGCCTGTAGCACACTAATGGGTTAAAGGGTAAAGGAATGATTTTATGTGAATCCAACCACATAAAATTACTTTTATTTATCCATGCCAGTCAGAGTTTGTGTCACAATTAGTTAGCACTGAGGATCTGCAAGCCTCCAAAGATATGCAACAAAGTGTTTAACAAAGATCAGGAAGTTCAAAAAGAATGCTGTCAGTTTGGAGGATTTGAAAATGGGTGTGATGTGATTGATTGAGGTCCTTTGTAGTTTAAATGGTCTCATTTTTGTTCAGAACAGTGCAGGTATGGGTGAAGTGGATGATACTCTTGCTTTGAGTACAGAAGATCCTAGTTGTTGTCGATGTTATATCATGGAGCTGTGCAGATGTCACCCAATGAGTACTTTTATTCACAATGCTCTAAAATGTCTGCTCCATGCTTCAGCTCTGGCTTCCAAATCTTTCTAAAAGTTTGTTACCTTTCCCCCTGAGTTCACAGCCAGGTCTGACCAATCAAGCGCAGTGAGCATCAGCAGTAATCAGGCTCACATAATAACACATTGAACATCACAGTGTGGTTTCAAGCCGCAATTGAAGATGCAAACACACCAATTCTAAGTGAATATACCCAGTGCAGGACTGAGGGAGTGCTACAATGTTGGGGGTGCCATCTGCTCTCTCGGGTAGATGGAAATAATCCCAATGGTACAATTATCCACAATGAGACAACTGTCGGGTGGGGGAGGTGTATCCTGGATAACACTTATCCCTCAATTAAACCCATTAAAAATAGGTGAACTGATCATCGTCACTTTGCTACTTTTACCCTAATTGATCTGTTCAGGGATGTTATTACACACTTCTGAAGCAGGTGGGACTTGAACCCACACCCCTGTCTCAGAGGCAGGGACACTATTGTTGCACCACAAGAGCCCAAGTCAGCACACTGCTGCTTTTGAGTTTAAATTAGCTACATGCTTCCTACGTTCCAATGACAACTATTCTTCAAAGACACTTAGTTGAGACCATAGTAGCTGGATGAGGGTGAGGGTTAGATTGAAGGGTAGTTGTGGGGGTGACAGATTAGGTTAGATTCCCTACAGTGTGGAAACAGGCCCTTTGGCCCAACCAGTCCACACCAACCCTCCGAAGAGTAACCCACCCAGACCCACCTAATACTGTGGGCAATTTAGCATGGCAAGTTCACCTGACCTGCACATCTTTGGACTGTGGGAGGAAACCCACGCAGACACAGGGAGAATGTGCAAACTCCACACAAACAGCCACCCAAGGCTGGAATCGAACCTGGGACTCTGGTGCTGTGAGGCAATTGTGCTAACCACTGAGTCACTGTGCCGCCCATAATCTGATGATTCAGAGTCACCTAATCACCTAATGGGTGGCACGGTGGTCAGCACTGCTGCCTCACAGCGCCAGAGACCTGGGCATAATTCTCATCTCAGGTGAGACTGTGTGTGGAGTTTGCACATTCTCCCAGTGTCTGTGTAGGTTTCCTCCGGTTTCCTCCCACAAACCAAAAACAAATGTGCAGGTTAGGTGAATTGACTATGCTAAATTGCCCATAGTGTTAGGTGAAGGGGTAAATGTAGGGGAATAGATCCGGGGTTGC
The DNA here is from genome assembly GCF_047496795.1 of Chiloscyllium punctatum. Classification (NCBI taxonomy): domain Eukaryota; kingdom Metazoa; phylum Chordata; class Chondrichthyes; order Orectolobiformes; family Hemiscylliidae; genus Chiloscyllium; species Chiloscyllium punctatum. Next base: position 80,153,461 of record NC_092762.1, on the reverse strand, counting down.
GCGTCGGTGTGGACTTGTTGGATCGAAGGGCCTGTTTCCACACTGTAAGTAATCTAAAGAATGACTTCAATGTATTTTGTTGAATCACAAAATTGTGATCTTTCTGCTGGTCAACTCACTCACAGTGTTGCTCGAACACACAAACATAACTTCCAGAAGCTCTCCTGCAAATATGGGACCAAAGGCATTCCTTAAGGAACAAGGTATTTAAAACACGGGACAGCCCTTAAAGTACAAGGCTGTTGGTTACCCGGAATGGGAAGCTTTGAAGAACAGTTCTGAGGAAGGACTCCATTCAGATTGGAAAGGTTAGCTCTTCTGTATCTCTCCTCATAGATGTTGCCAGATCAGCTGACCTTCTCTAACATTTCCTGTGTTTGTTGTGGAATTAATAATTGGAGCAGCTTGGTGACTCAGCACCAGGGACCCAGGTTCAATTCCACCCTTGGGTGACTGTCTATATGGAGATTACACATTCTCCCCATGTCTGCATGGGTTTCCTCCCACAGTCCAAAGATGTTCAGGCTAAGAGGACTTGCTATTGGAAATAAAAGGCTACAGGAATAAGGTGGGGGGGGTTTGGATGAGATGCTCTTCAAATGGTCAATATGGACTTGATGGACCAAATAGCCTGCTTCCCCGCAGTAGGGATTCTATGAAATCTAATAATTTCTACTGTAACATGTAGCAACACAAACTTGTCCTTCTAAATGAAAATGTACTCCATCTGATAAATATCTATTCAAGTTCCTGTGCACAAAAAGGAGAACTGGAATAGTCAATATCCTTTTTCTATTCATGCTCTGGTTGTTTGCTCCGGTGCAGATTTTACACGGCAGTACCAGCAGTTATCTGCAGGTGGTGACACTGAGCAGTTACTGCTGGTGGCTCAATGGCACCACCTGCAGAGAAGTGAAGGTACAACAGTTATTTCCATTCCCAAACCAACTTGATGGTGCACAAGATTTGAAGAAAATGAATTAATCATTTGAGGAATATGGCAACACCAGACCACTTTTTCCAATCATTTGTTGACCATGAGACACTTGGGACATTTTCTTCAGCCAGTGCATTGTGAAGGTGTTTAATGACTCTCAAAGTAGGCATGGGGCTCCATAATTAGCCTAATGACAGTGAATAACACTGGCTTTTTTGCATCCAAATCAGGATGGAGCATAGCTCAGGAGTTTAAAACTTATGGCATTCCCATGGCCCGGTTCTGCTCAGGGTTAGAGGTCACAAGTTCAGGATATATTGTAGGGGGAAAAAAGCCATCAGGAGTGGCCCTGTGGTCAGCACTGCAGCCTCACAGCACCAGGGACACAGGTTCCATGCCAGCCTTGGGTAACAATGTGGAGTTTGCACATTCTCCCTTTGCCTATGCAGGTTTCCTCCCACAGTCCAAAGACGTGCAGGTTAGGTGAATTGGCCAATCTAAATTGCCCATAGTGTCCAGGGTAGGTGGATTAGTCATGGGAAGTGCAGGATTATGGGGAAGGGGTGGGTCTAAGTGGGATGCTATTCAGAGGGTTGGTGTGGACTCGATGAGCTGAATGGCCTGTTTCCACGCTGTAGGAATTCCATGAGTTGCTGCAGCAAATCCTGTATATTACACAGATGTGTATGAGAAGCACAGGAGAGTCAGATTGAGCTTCACTGTCTTCAGGCCTTTATCTGGAATAGGATGTGACATCACACATTGGCTACCACAGAGGCGAGGCCATCCAGCCCACACTGCATCTTGACAGAAGTGCTTCACCTTGGCCCATCCTAACTGCTTTTGAGAGGCCTGCACAATCATTTCAGAGGGGGCTTCGACAGAAGGGGCAGTGAAGGGGAACTTAGATCAGCTGTGTCCTGTTGAATAGACATCAGGCCTAAGGGCAATAGCCTATTCCAGGGTTTTACTGAATTCCTTTTTAAAAGTCATGATTGAACCTACCTCCATCACACGGTGCATTCCAGATCCCAACCGTTCTGCTGAAAAGCTTTCCCTTATGTGGTTGTCTGGCAGTGAACTGGTGTCCTCTAACTTCTGGACCTTCTACCAGTTGGAAAGGTTCTCTCTATCGACTCTGCTTGGACTCTTAGAATCAAGCATCTCTAGTAATCTCTCAGCTTTCTCTTGTTCTAGTCAACTCATGAACAGCTTCTCCTCACAACTGAAGCGTAACAGAATATTTCACTGGGTTGATGCCTGATATGTTTTAAAGGTAGTTAAGACCACAAGTTGCCCATTCAGCCCATCGAGTCTGCTCTCCCATTCAATGAAATCATGGCCAATCTGATCATTCCCAACTTTATTCTCCTACCTTTTTCCCCCATTATCTTAACAGGTGAAGAGAGCACTTAATAAAGCATACAGTATTCCAGGCTTCATTAATGGTGGCAGAGTTCAAGAGCAGGGAGGTTACAATAAACCTAAATAAGGTATAGTTAGGTTGCTGCTGGAACACTCTTTACAGTTCTGGGCACCACAGTGTAGTCAGAATGTGAACACATTGGAGAGACCCTGTCTGAAAGAGGTTTATGAGGATACTTCCAGAGATGAGGAATTTCATTTGTTGGCATAGATCAGAGAGGTTTGATCGGTGTTCCTCAGAGAGAGGTCTAAGAGAAGATCTGAAAGAAGCTTTCAAAAGCACGAGCGATCTGGACAGAGTTTGAAAGGAGGAAACAGATCCCATTCAAACTGATCAAGAAATAGAAGACAATTTTCAAAATGTTTGACAAAACAAACAAATAAAGTGTGAAAAAAAAGTTGAGTGTGGCTTGGGTCCAGAATGTATAGCATGCAAGTGTGGCAAAGGCTGTTTCAGAGACTTTCAGGAGGCACTGGCTAATGACTTAAGTAAAAACAATAAACAGGTCATTGACACAGAATTAAAATGCTCAGAGCTGGAGTAATAACAGTGGCCCAGATAGCCTCTTTTCACACCATAACAATTCTGTGACATCTCAAAATAGTTAAGAGTTCACTGCATGAGTTCCTGTGAGTTCTGTGCATGTATACACCCAAACAGAGGGAATGCTACAAAAGATTGACCAGCTGGGTTCCTGGTGCAGTGGACTTGTGCTACAAGAACAGATTGAGGAGACCTGACCTATATTCTCTCCAGGTTTGAGGAACGAGGAGTAATCTTATTGAGACATCCAAAATTCTTCCAGGATATTTCTCAGGCTTTGGGTTCTGTGACAGCCACCAATGAGAAAGAAAAGGCAAGCCCTTTTCAGATTAAAGATTAGGAGGAATTTCCTCACTCAGAGGGTGAGGAATGCTCAACTCCAGAGGGCAGTGGAGGTTCAGACAGCATACTCCAGACAGATTTCTAGATATTGAAGGTAACAGAAGACTTGGAAAGACGGGCTATGGATAGTTTCTCCCACTCTCAAGTTCTAAGTTACTTTACACCCACATGCAAGGGATGGTAGGACCTCAGTCTGATGCATCCACTGAAAGACAGCTCCTCTGGCATCACAGCGCACCCTCAGTCTCCGAGAGGGTGGGCCAGGACTTTTGTACCCCAAGTACTGATGCTGGACTTGAATCTTGACTGAAGGAGGCAAATGCATTGTCCATCAGCCGCAGAGGACACGGAATCTGGTGAATGTAATTCTCAACAGAGGCCTCTGGCTGGAAATATTAAAATACTGGAGTAAAGAACACCAGTAAATTAGATAGAGAGGGTGGGAAGGCAGTGAGACCGAGAAAGAGGGGGATGGGATCGAGAGAGAGAAAGAAAGAGGACGAGAGAGAGGAAGAGGAAGAGTTTGAGTGCATGTGTTTGTGATGGGGAGGGTTGGGAATTAAAGGAATATCTTTCAACAGCACCCATAAGCAAAATAACAAACCCAAACACCTCCAACCACACAGGACAGACCTCATAAAGCACTTTAGCACAATATTTTTTTAATAGGCAAAGATTAGATGCCCATCTGATATCATTCCCGGAAAAAAAAAGCATTCTTAAAACCACGAGTACGCAAAAAAAAACTCTAGTTACTAACAAAGGTTCTCAACATACAATTCATACGATACAACTATATGTACAGGCACTTTACACATCATTTTCACATATGTACACTTCAATATATTATTATATAGACAATTTGCATTCTGTGGGTATACACATTCACTACATGAGGGCTATTGCTAAGACAAGACATGCCAGGTAAGTGAGGGCTGTCTGGTGACAGGATGGAGTTCCATTCCGACCCTCCTCAGTCCTGGGTGAACTGTGCAATTTGAGAACATTGAGGTGCAGTGCTTTCAGGTCCTCCAAGGCCCCATGGGCAGCCATGGAGAATGCCGGGTCCCCTGTCGTCAGGAGGTCGAAGACACAGGACTGGAAGTACACGTCCTCCACCTGGAGGATCTCCCGGCACTTGGCTGTTGCGCTTTCCACCGTGTATGCCTGGCGGGGGCGCTGCAGCCTGGCACCGGATGGCCTCCTGGGTAGCGTGTGCTCCTTGATAAGCTCGTTACGGGGGCAGCCATGCAGGCAGAGCTGCAGGCACACGTTCTCATCTGCGTAGTTCAAAGTCTCTTCAGGGACCCTGATGGCAAAGGTCAGGTAGTCACCCACCTGGCGCACAATGATGGTGGTGCCAATATAGTGGGCTTGGATTTCCACCTGGGCACTGCCCACCTTCTCAAGTATTCTCAGGCTGTTCTCACCTTCCTTCTCGCTACCACCTGTCGTACCATCCACAAACGCTGACGGAAGGTCATCTGTGGTCGCTTGATAAACCTTCTGCTCTGTGCAGCCCTGAAAGCTCTTGAATATGATTGTAATCTGCAAAATAAAAAAAGCAAGAGGTCAGAATTAATAAAAGGTATCTCAAAATTTCTGAAGTAATTGACAAATGCAAATTCACAATCCCTTGCATATTAGAGGGATTATGGGTAGCTGGGCTAGCAAAGGCCAAAACAAAACAACATGGGGGCTCAGTGGTTAGTACTACTGCCTCAGAGCGCCAGGGACCTGGGTTTGATTCCCGCCTCCGGCAACCGTCTGTGTGGAGTTTGCACATTCTCCCCGTGTCTGCGTGGGTCTTCTCCGGGTGCTCCGGTTTCCTCCCACAATCCAAAAATGTGCAGGTCAGGTGAATTGGCCATGTTAAATTGCCCGTAGTGTTAGGTACATTAGTCAGAGGGAAATGGGCTTGGGTGGGTTACTCTTCAGAGGGTCGGTATGGACTTGTTGGGCCGAAGGGCCTGTTTCCACGCTGTAGGGAATCTAATAAAATAAAACAGATGAATGGCCTCTTGTTGTGCTGAGTCATTCCATGTTAAAAGGTGGCATGACTAGACAGAATGAACGGAGAGCCAATGGAACATGAGGAGGTAATCAAAAATCTAGTTAACGGCATCTACAGTCTGCGGAGTCCACAGCATTGAACATTTGACAAGTTATAGTTCTTCAAGCTAAAGGTAATAGAATGAAAGCAGGAACAGGGTACAGAGTTGGATGATCAGCCATGATTAAATATGTGATACTGAATGGTGCAGCAGACCTGAAGGACTGAATGGCTAATTCCTGCGCACATTTTCTAGGTTTTGAGAAGAGTGAGAGCAAAATCAAGGGAATGAGGCTGCCATTTATGGAGATTAAGAACATTTGAGATTGATGGAACAAGGCCCACACAATTTGTATCCAGGAACATCTCTAATGATAGTTGACCAATCTGAGATATCAGCCTGAGAAATTCAGGAGCATATGAAACCACTTAGCAAGTCACTAACTTTTAAAACATTTAGAAGAGACATGCTATAATGTGAAAAGCCCATCACATTGTAACCCGCGGGGGACCTCAATTACAGATGGTCGGATGTTCATTTGAATCAAGGAACCCTTTTCTTTACAAAAAGCTAATGTCTCGGTTAAAAACTATTTACTGTTGGAGTGGATTGTTGCTACTTCAAAACATCTTACTATTGTTGAGAAGAAAATCATATTGAAATGGAATGGATAATAATCCCCTTTTAGTGAAGGCTTTATCCTGAAGGATTCAGTCACACCTGAACACCGAACAAAAGCTTCACATTGTTTGGATCGAGCAAGTTACAGTAGACTTTGTTTTAACCCAGCATTTGATAAACTGGTAGAGACCATATAACTCAAACACCTCCAAGTTTTATTGCGTCATCGCAATCTCTGCCAGGAAGGTGCGAGTAAGAAGACAATCCGCCAATAAGTTTTATTCAAGGCAAAGTTGCATTAAGTGATTTGTGCTGTAATTAAAGTATAACATACATAGATACAACCCCTCCACGTTACATTTTTTTACTTCGTGTTTTACATTGATTATGTGGCTCTCTTGATCAACTGGAATGTTTGATCAACAGACACATTCCTGGTCCCACATGTGCTGGTTAATAAAAGGTTTGCTGCAGTTTTCTTAAAGTTTCTGTCTTTATGGTCTGGGAAAAGGAGGGAACTGGTCCTCAGATTGGACAGCTAGGAGGATCTGGATCAGCTAAAATTTGTCAACTCTTTAGATTCAAGTCAAGTCTTCTACAATGTTAGAACATATCGGCACTTAAAGTCTATTTGATGCAACCCTACAGCAATTAATTAACTAGCAGCATTAAATATCGTTGTTTAATTGCTGAGCGACAGCAGCTGGCAAAACAAATCATTATTTAAAACTGCTTGCTGCAACAAGTGTGCTAGGAACTCTAAACTCCCATTTCAAAGACCGTTTTTCTGGAGTATCGACTTCATAGACATATATCATGGGCCTCTGCACCCACAAGTCTGATTAATTTTGCACAAGGCACTTACAAGAACAAATTGCATTGACATGTGTAGAATCGACGGGGCAGAACAGGTCATTCAACCCATGTGTTAATTCCACAGATAAAAGAAAAATGATTGGATAGAAGACGGTCACTGGCAAGACCAGCATGTGCTGCCCATCACTAAGTTGCTTTGAATAGAAGGGATTGCTCAATCCTTTCAAAGGGCTGTTAAGAGTCACCCACATTCTCATGCTTATGTTCCATATTAAGCACTTTCAGTGCTCTAGCACATCCTTTTATATCCTTCTCCCTCTCTTGTGTTTATCCTTAAATGCATATTTACCTCAACCAGTCAGCAAGCTCCATATTCTCACCCCCCACCCCCCCAAAAGTTATTCCTGAATTCCTTGTTGGACTTGCTTCTATTTATGACCCTAAATTTTGGGCAAAATCCCCAGAGATTCCATCCAGATTACAACCAGTCACAGAGGCGGCGACAGGAATTGAAGACAGTCTTTCCTAAACCTTTCTGCTCTGAATAAAATGGAATGCCAGTAAGGAAGGAGTAGGATTGTGGGGAAGGATTCCTGGTTTTGATTGGGTGGTTCACACTCAGGGTTTTAGGAATAGCAACCACTAACACGGAGTACAGGAGGTGAAGAGTAAGGTCATTCATTGATAATGAAGCCTCATTGCTTTACTGTCAAGGTGGTGCAATAGAATCTGACTCGATTTGAATAAGTTTCCAATAATTTGTGGTGGATGACCTTTGCCTGCTTGGGATTTGATCAGAAGCACTCAGACTAACATTGTTTTTTTGACAGCTGCATAAAGACTTTCAAAAAACTCATCTTCAGCATCAACTTCAAATATTCAAAGCATGATGGATAAGTGAAGGAGTGTGTTTGGAGCTCATTTAGTCAGGATAAGCTCATCTGTGTCAATGCTTCTTTTTCTAAAAAGACAGTGGGCACCTTGGCTAATATCTCACTTGCTTCTCATCAGAGGTTGCCAATGATAATTGTTATGATCAATAACCTCAAAAGATTCTCACACAGACTAAAGTGCTATATGCTGGTTGTTCCAGGGCTCTTGGAGTACAGTAATAGTATCGGAGCCAGGAGGCCTTGGTTCAAGTCCCCCCCCATGCTTCAGGGGTACGTCATAACATCTCTCTCAACAAGGTGATTATCTATTTCACATGAGATTTGGATAAATTAAGCTTCCAATTTAATACTTGCATTTGTATAGCGCCTTTCACGCCACAAGGTTATCCCATTGTGCTTCACAACCAGTGCCATCCATGTCACAGCACACTGAATTCCCATAGTTTATACACAAAGAGATCATGACCAGATCACCTACTTTAATGATAGGTCTCAGCCAAAGTTCCCAGAAATAAAAAACCCTGTCCCCTTTGAATAAAGCAGCATTTTGTCTTATATGGCCACAGAACAGATAGGAGTCTGGTTAACATCTCAGATGAAAGATGGCAGCTCTCAACATGTGGGCGGTTCAGTGGTTAGCACTGCTGCCTCACAGCACAAGGGACCTCAGTTCGTTTCCACCCTTGGGTGACTGTGTGGAGTTTGCACATTCCTCCTGCGTGAGTTTCTGCTCCAGTTTTGTCCCACAGTCCAAAGATGTACAGGTTAGGTGGATTAGCCATGTTAATGTGTCCATAGTGTGCAAGGGAGATGGATTAGCCATGGGAGATGCAGGGTTATAGGGTTGGGTGTGGGTCTGGGTGGGATGCCCTTCAGAGATTCAGTGTGGACTATGATCAACAGTGCAGCACTGGGACAGTTAACCTGGATTACACACTCCTGTGTCAGGAGTAGGACTGGAATCCACAACTTTCCACCTCATCAGGTGGGAATGTTACCAATTAGGTACAATTGATATACAAATTACTGTGTTAGTTAACTTAATATCTCTGAAAATCCAACACGCTGCTGATGCTTTAAAGTTTACACTCATCAGGATAAATGCAAGATGCCAAATTACATCAATTTATACTGGAGGGGAAATGGGGGTTAAATTCACCAACTGAAGTGTTGCCGTGCAGTAAGCAACAGGGAACTTCAAACTCCCCAGAACCCCAGGTAATTAAAATAAAATATAGGTACAAGGTTTGAACATATTCCTCTTGTTTGCAGGGAGTGGGCATGGATGCTGCTTCTAGCAAATAAAATAGGCCAGATTATGAACTCAACCAAGTATCTTAATTTGGTCATTACTGCAGTTAGTAGCACACTTGCCTGTTCAGCAAGTACCATCCAATCATAGAACATAACAGCGCAACACAGGCCCTTTGGTCTTTGATGTTGCACCAATCTGCAAAACCAATCTAAAGCCCATCTATTCTACACCATTCCATTATCATCCATATGTTTATGGAATGACCATTTAAATGTCCTTAATGTTGGAAGTCCACCACTGCTGCAGACAGGGAATTCCATGCCCTTATGACTGAGTAAAGGACCTACCTCTGACATCTGTCCGATATCTATCACCCCTCAAATTTAAAGCTATGCCCCGCGTACTAGTGATCACCACCTGTCTACCCTTTCTAGCCCTCTGATCATCCTGTATAGCTCTACTAAGTCACCTCTTAAGCTTCTTCTCTCTAACGAAAACATCCTCAAGTCCATCAGCCTTTCCTCGTAAGACCTTCCCTCCATACCGGACAGCATCCTGGTAAATCTCCTCTGCATCTTTCTAATCCTTCTACATCCTTCCTATCATGGAATCATACCTGATCAGAGACATTCGCTTCTGGGTTTTGCAGCTTATACTGTGCTTATTGTGAACAACCCTACCCAGCATGTCAATGCTTTGGCATTATGTCTTTGTTCTCAACAACACTCCATCTGTTCTTGGAACCATTTAAGCGTACTACAATGTTTTGTCTTTAGGGTTACCACCTCTCCCAACCTTTTAGGAAGCAACTTCCAGAGACCTACAACCCACTGGGTACAAAATCATTTGCTCTAATCTTGTCTAAACCTCCTGCTCCTTACTTTAAAACTGTGCCCCTGGTTATTGACCCCTCACCCACCCTGTCTATCGCCCTCAGAACTTGGCACACCTCATCTTGGAGTACAGGAAAAAGGATGTCTTGCTGCAATTATACATGGCCTTGGTGAGACCAAACCTGGAATAGTGCGCACAGCTTTGTTCTCCTTACCCAAAAGATGGATGTTCTTGCTATAGCAGGAGTCCAGTGAAGGTTTACCGAATTAAATCCTGGGAGAACAGGATTGATGTAGGAGGATTGAGTCAGTTAGGATTCTATTCACTAGAGTTTAGAAAACTAAGATGGAAATTGCATAGAAATCTATAAAATTCTAACAGTGCCAGACAGGTTAGATGCAGGATGGTTCCGATGGTGGGGGAGTCCAGAACCAGGGGTCATAGATAAGGATAAAGAGTAAACAAGGAGAAATGTCTTCACCCGGAGAGTGGTGAGCCTGTGGAATTCACAACCACAGAAAACAGTCAGGGCAAAAACAGCATCTTTTCATGAAGGAGATAGATTTAGCTCTTATGGCTAAAAGGATCATGGGTTGCTGGAGCTGGAGGGGGCATTTAAGGTAGGGAGCATGATCATATTGTGGTGCACCATGTTCGAGGGCGAAAGGACCTACCTGTCCTCCTATCGTCCATATTTTAATCAAACCCAACCCTTGCTCCCTGCGTCCCCACCCCCACCCCACCAAGACTTCTCTGCTCTCCGGAAAAGAACTCCAGTCTATCTAGTTTCTCTTCATAACTGAATCAGTCTAGCCCAGGCAGCATGCAAAACAAATAGGAACAGCAGGCCATTCGGCCCCCTCGAGCCTGCGAGGCTATTCAATAGGATTGCGGCTAATCGGACATTCCTCAATTTCTCTGTAATCCTTCGTTGCCCTATATATACACACAAGGACTCTGTCCCCACGGAGCTCCAAAGACACTCCACCCTCAGGAGAGATTTCTCATCTCTGTCTTAAACTGGCACTCCTTTATTCTGAGACTATGCCCTGTGATCCTCGACCCTCTTCCAAGAGGGAAACATCTTCTCAACATTTATCTCACTAAGCCCTTGAAGGATCCTGTGTTTCAATGATATCACCACTCATTCTTGTAAATTCCGGTGAATAGAGTGCCAACTTATTCAGCCTTTGCTCACAAAATAATCCACACCAGGGACCATCCGAGTGAACCTTCTCTGAATGGTCTCCAGTGAAATAATATCCTACTTTAAATAAAAGGGAGAAAAACTTCAGAACTCCAGATGTTGTCTCACCAGCACATCCTGGTGAATCCCCTTTGCAACAATCCCACTCTTCCTTTTGGAAAGGACATTTGGAAACCAGATGAGATGGTTACAATAATAGTTGCCATGGTCACCGTTACAAAAACAAGTTCAATGCTCCAGATTGTATTAATTGAAATTAAATTCCACAAGCTGTTGATATGAACCAATGTCCCAAAAAGACTCTACATACAGGCAATACCTTTCTTCTTAACATCAGATATTTGGCTTGAACTCTGGTAATAAGCAGCACTGAACAGGCAGTGCCCAGCCTCCAAGCAAACCACACAGTTCAACAACACTCCAGGCCAACGGGGAGGGGGGAATCCCATCATTAAGCCTGGAATGTTGGAGATCGGAGGCAGTGTGCGAGGAAGAAGGGACAACTCAGACATTGGATTCCTTCTGGGTTTCAAACAATAAAGCGGCTCGATTATGAAGCTGGGAGAAAGTGAGGCCTGCAGATGCTGGAGATCAGAGTAGAGAGTGTGGTGCTGGAAAAGCACAGCAGATCAGGCAGCAGCCGAGAAGCAGGAGAGTTGATATTTCAGGCAAAAGCCCTTCATCAAGAATGAGGTTGTGAGCCGAGGGGGTGGAGAGATAAATGGAAGGGGTGAGGCTGGGGAGAGGTAGCTGAGAGTGCTATAGGTAGACGGAGGTGGAGGCAATGGTTATAGGTCAGAGAGGAGGGTGAAACAGATAGGTGGGAAGGAAGATGGACAGGTAGGGCAGGTCATGAGGGCACTACCGAGTTGGAAGTTTGGAACTGGGATAAGGTGGGGAGAGAAGAAATGGAGAAACTGGTGAAATCCACACTGATGCCGTGGGGTTGTAGGCAGAAGAGGAGGCGTTCTTCTCCAGGCATCAGGTGGTAAAGGGTGGGGGGGGGGGGGTGGGGGGGGGGGGGGTTGTGGGGGGGGTTGGTAGAGGTCACCGATGGAAGAGGCCCAGGACCTGCATGTGGAGTGGGAGGGGGAGTTGAAGTGTTCAGCCATGGGGCGATGGGGTTGGTTGGTGCGGGTGTCCTGGAATTGTTCTCTGAAGTCCTCTGCGAGTAGACGTCCTGTCTCCCCAACGTCAAGGGGACTGCATCAGGAGCAACGAATACAGTTAATGACATGTGTGGAAATGCAAGTAAATCTTTTGTGTATGTGGAAGGCTCCTTTGGGGCCTTGGACAGAGTGAGGGGGGAGGTGTGGGCGCAGAATTGCAATTCCTGTGATGGCAGGGGAAGGTGGGGGCATGGATCTGACAAGGGTGTTGCAGCGGGAATGGTCTTTATGGAAAGCGGATAGGGGTGGGGAGGGAAATATATCTCTGGTGGTGGTTTCCGTATGTAGGTAGCAGATGATGCGATGTATATGGAGGTTGGTGAGATGGAAGGTGAGAGAGGGGGGATGGGGATTATGTCCTTTTTATGGTTAGAGGATGGAGTTCAAGGGCAGAGGTGTGGAAGTGGATGAGATGCACTGGAGGCATCAGTGACCATGTGGGAGGGGAAATGGAGGTCTTTGAAGGAGTCCATCTGTTCTGTGGTGAAACTGGTCCTCCTGGGAGCAGATGCAGTGGAGGCAGAGGAATTGGGAATATGGAATAGCATTTTTACAGGAAACAGGGTGAGAGGAGATGTAGCCCAAATAGCTGTGGGAGTTGGTGGGTTTGTAGAAGATGTCAGTGTTGGGTCGGTCACTGTTGATGGAGATGGTGAAGTCCAGGAAGGGGAGGGAGGTGTCCAAGATGGCCCAGATGAACTCAAGGTCGGGGTGGAATGTGTTGGTGAAGTTGATGAACTGTTCAACCTCCTCGTGGGAGCATGAGATGGTGCCAATGCAGTGATCAATGTAGCAGAGGAAATGGTGGGGAACAGTGCCAGTGTAACCTTGGAAGATGGGCTGTTCCACGTAACCAACAAAGAGACAGGCAGAGCTGGGCCCATGCGGGTGCCCATGGCCATCTCTTTTGTCTGGAGGCAGTGGGAGGATTCGAAGGAGAAATTATGGAGGGCGAGGACCAGCCAAACAAACGAGTGAGTCGATGGAGGGGTACTGGTGGGGACACCAGGAGAGGAAGAAATTGAGGGCTTGTCATGGCGGATATTTGATCATGAAGCCAACTTCCTACCATGAGACGAGGGAGGCAAGTGCCTGTGGAACTGGTGGGATTGTCATGCTTCTAGGGGCAAAAGGGGGATTATAGGATGGGGTAGGTGGGTGTGGGATAGGGGTGGGGGTGGGGGATTAAGAGCAGGCTGGAACCTTGCCAGATGCCGGGCGAGCTGCTGACTGACTGACTGACTGACGTGCACAAGGACCCACCTTGGAACAGTAACAGCGTTCACACACTGACACACATGTTTCCACAGGTAATGTTTTAAAGTCTGTGAAAAGCTCTTGTGTAACTCTCCAACGCACTGCCTGTTTAATGCTTATTGATACTGGAGTTCAGCCCAACTATCTAACATGGGCAACTGTATCAGCCTGGAAACAGGGTCAGGGAGGGGGAGCAAGAACTGTAGTACTTCAAAACCTTCCTGCAAGATCCTAAGATTATGACAATTTCAATGCCTAACACATCATCTGAGCCACAGAAACACACACAGTGGTGTGGGGGCGGGGGGTGGGGGGGGGGGAGAAAAGAGAGAGAGAGAGAGAGAGAGAAAAAAAAGACACAGACAGAGAATGACAGAGGGGGAGACACACACAGAGGGAGAAGAAAAACACTTTGGTGGGGGCCAAAAGAGGGAATCAATCAACATTGCAAGCGAAAACAGCCTGTATATGGGGAGGTGGGGATCTGGTCTATGACCTGTTCCCCCTCTTCTACCTCCTGAATATTGGGGAGGAAGGGGTAGCTGATTCTCACTGGTGAAGACATCCTAACCCATGAAGAAGGGCTTCTGCCCGAAACGTCGATTCTCCTGTTCCTTGGATGCTGCCTGACCTGCTGCGCTTTTCCAGCAACACATTTTCGGCTGGATGTTATACCCAGGACAAAGCACCAACACAGCCCAGAAGGACATGCAGCATTGTGACCTGCCATGCTGAGAAAAAGCAACGTACCACAAGGGGGCACAAAGACATCCCCTTTACTTCACAGCCTTAGATAGAAGCAAATGGTCATCCTGCCACTGGCCTACAAACTAATGCTTTGGGGAGATGGGTTTAAATCCCACCATGGCAGATCACAAAATCTAAAGACAATAAAAATCTGCAATTAAAAGAAAAACTGGCCTAATATTGATTGTGTAACCATTGCTGATTATTGTAAATCCCCCCAAGGTTCACTGATGCCCTTCAGGGAAGGAAATTTGCTATCTTTACCTGGTCTGACCTACATGTGACGTCAGGCCCATACCAATCGAAGGAAGATGGTTAATTCAACCTGAAAAGTCCTTCTGGATCACTAACTAGGCCTCAACAGATCCTACTCCATCTTACTCTGCACCTCAGGTTTCTGAAGAGCACCATTGTGATTTGCCCAGCTATCAGCCTACCTCCAGGTCCAATCAGACATTATATATGGGTGTTGCCCCTGTACCATGCACTAGTACCCACAAGCCTTCTTCACATGAACCAGCCTCCTCCACAGCATTTGGACCATCTGAGCACAACTCCTCTTTGATCAGCTGTACTACACCAAGCTTGTATACTTAGTTTTTGGTCAAGCAAAATATCTTGCAGGAATATTAAAACAGCCTCAGTTTACCATGTTTATAGACCTGTCTTGCACATCTAGTCAACTTCATAAATTGAAACAAACTCAAGTGTTAACCAAAGAGATAACAGAAGGATGGCGATGGAGTCAATGAGAGTAAACCTTTATCCAGCAGTTGTGGTGAATTGGAGGGCATAAGAGATTCAACGCAAGAGACTGGGTAGGAATATGCAAGAGAAAATATTTCAGAGTTGGGAAACAAATTCAGTTCCAGGATTTGAGATGGAGGAAGAACTTTGTCAACATTCAAGTTTAGAAGGAATGGAAGGATATGGAATCAGGGAGGGAAAGGAGACAAAGCACAGAAATAGAAAAATGGGAAGAGTAGGCCATTCAGCCCTTCAAACTTATTCAGTGTGATCGTGGCTGATCAGGAGTTCGCAAGCACTGCAGATGCTGGAGTGACCTGAAGAAAGGTCTGCTCTGAAATGTTGACTCTCCTGCTCCTCAGATGCTGCCTGACCTGCTGTACTTTACCCAGCTCCACCCTTTATCAACTCATGGCTTATCATCCAACTCTGTTCCCACTGCTGCCTGATACCCTTTGACCCCTTTAGCCTTAAGAACCTTCAATACTTTGGCCTCAACCACTTTCTGTGGTAGAAGATTCCAACACGCTCTGGGTGAAGAAATTTCTCATTTCAGTCTGAAATGGCCACCCTTGCATCCTTAATCTGTGATCCCTGGTTCTGGACTCCCCTGTAATCTAGAACATGTTTCTTGCATCAACCAATCTTGAAGACCATTCAGACACCAATCTCGACTGAATGAATAGCTTTTTAACACATTACAGCTTCAAAACATTGTTTTACGTCTTTAATTATCTGCATATGCTTCACAGGGATCAGTGTTTGCTAACTGCAGGAGGTGGGGTGCACACCCAACACATGTGGTTACAGTGGCTGTGACATCAGTACATTCCACCAGAAACTGTGGGACAGCAAAATGCAGAAGAACCCCAACTGCTCACTCCGAAAAACTGCATCACTAAAGACATTGATGCAACAAATCCATCTAAACTCTTAAAAGGCAACACATTTAGTGCGATTGCAACATTCAACTACAAACAGATTCATCATGCAACCCATTACCAGCCCTCCGAACACGACACTGTTTAATAAAATATTAAACATGTGCAGTTTATATCAATTCAATAATGCAAATGGGACCTGCTGGCAGTTTGCGTTACAACTCATCAGCTTAACAAAAATGGATCTTGGATTTAAAATTAACTGATCTAGCATCCATTTTTTGCCATTTGTGGGAGGAAATTCGAAACATCCTCCATCCTCTGTGTGTGTGTAGAAGTGCTTGCATAAAGCAAAATCAATCTTGCCATGAGACTTCACTTGTAAAATCAATATCATGGACCCATTTTCTCCCAACATCCTGCTACTCAGCCAGGCTTTATCTGCTGAGCCCAGATAACGTGCTGCAATACTCAACCAGAGATGCTAATATGAAGAGACTAGCTCCACTCACTGCTCACAATGTGGTCTCCTCTGCACTGGGGAAACAAAGTGTAGACTGGGTGACCACTTTGCAGAACATCTACATTCTGCCCACAAAAAACACTGAGCTTCCACAGTTGCCTGCCACTTCAACACACCACTGTTCCCTGTCCAACATTTGTCTCAGGCTTGCTGCAGTGTTACAACAAAGCTCAGGGCAAGCTGGGCGAACAACACCTCACTTTCCACTTGGGGACCCTGCAGCCTCTAGACTCAACACTGAGTTCGATAATTTTAGGGCCTGAACTCCCCATGTCCTAGCCCCCTATCCCACACACCAGGCCTTGTTATCACACAGTCCGCCATTACACACTACTCATTGTTAGCCAAAGTTAAAAATCACACAACACCACGTTATAGTCCAACAGGTTTATTTGGAAGCACTAGCTTTCGGAGCGCTGCTCCTTCATCAGTTGAACCACCTGATGAAGGAGCAGCACTCTGAAAGCTACTGCTTCTAAGTAAACCTGTTGGACTATAACCTGGTGTTGTGTGATTTTTAAACTTTGTCCACCCCAGTTCAAAACTGGCACCTCCACAAAATATTGTTAATCATTCAGTTTCCATTAACAGCTATTCAGCCTCCTGGCCAAATTGTTATCCACTCCTTTGACTGTCCAACTGTTCTCTCTCTGTGGGCTCTATCCCGACTTTTCGTTTACTCCTCCCCTCCACTACCCCCCTCTCCCCCCCCTGCCCATGCTATCCTCTGCATATAAACCCACATTTTCCTAGCTACCATCAGTTCTGAGTAAGGGTCATCGGGACCTGAAATGTTAACTCTGATTTATCTTCACGGATGCTGCCAGGTCTTCTGAGCTTTTCCAGCAATTTCTGCATTCCAAATTTACAGCATGCAGAGTTCTTTTTTGCTTGTATAAATTACAAAATTTGCACTTGCATCATACAGTTTGACTAAGGCACAGGGTCACAGTGATAGGAACTGGTCCACTAAATATTAATGCAAAGTAGCTTTTTTTTTAAAAAAAGCAGCCAAGAGTTTGCTTACTTCTCAATTCAAACTCTCATGAAATGCAAACATTTTTCCTTACACAAATTTTCACTTTGCAGTGTTAAATAAGCTGCTTAATTCAAACAACAGGAATGATTTGCAGTGAACTGTACTGCCTATTGAGAACGTGGTCAGAAACTGCGCCCTTTAAAGAAAGTTCAGATATTTGATACGAAGGAACGAGACTAAAAAAGCAACACGGACGCACAGAAAATATATTTTTTTAAAAACACACTTGAAAAGGTCCATTAAGAAGCAGAAACATCTGTGTTCAAGCAGAGCCTAGAAGAGACTGAAATGGTACAGGGAGTTTGAATGCAGTGCCTAGACATGAATACAGCTTGGGCTGACTGCATTCAAACAGAGATTGGTTCTTAGGGAGTGAGTGCAGGACCATTTCCCAGAGGACCAGAATCCACAGCACAAAACTGCTTATTCACCACTAATTGGAAGCTCATTTGTGTTACCAATTTAGTACTGCAGGGTCCCTCATCCCAATGGAGAGAAAGCAAAATTGGCAAATATCCAGTTTTTGGCTTGACAGAGTCGTAAAAATGCTGCTTCTGTTCACGTCCCATGTAAAAAGAGAAAGATTTCAACAGCGTGCAGAAATTCCATCTCTCTCACCAGAGATTATGGAATTGCTTCAGTAACTTCAGACTTTAGGCCCTACCCCCGCATTTTGGTTTTAATTCCACACCCTTTGTTGACTGGGTCTTTTAGCTACCCACCCCCAATGTTCTTTATTCTCACCTTTTGAAAGCAAATGCTTAGAAATCACTTTGAAAGCCCTATCGTATCCTTAAACCACTGTTGTCTGCGAGTAATCTGCTTCAGTGTCCATTTGCTTGCATATCTCCTTTGCTAACAGGGGTTCTGTTAATTCTGCAATTGCCTCAGAGAAATTAATTATACAGTTCAAAAGCACAATAGTATCTGCTGCATTTGTGCTTACAGTCTGCTTCATAGAGAGAGAGAGATCAAACCCATAGATCATTTGTGATTATAGTTGTAAAAAGTTAATTAAACTGTTGTCATGGCTTTAGAAAATAAAGCACATTGAGGACAAGGGATAGATTTTACCAGATCCTGAGAGTACTGGGCTACAGGCCACTACTTTCAAACCTTTGAAAAAGTACGATAGCTAGATTAAAAGTACTCCCAAGTGTACAACAGTAAACGAAGAACTGTCTGTAGTATTGATCTGCAAAACCTTCCCACAAGGAGGAGATCCGCAACTGTTGGAATGCTGGGGTCCAGGACTTAAAAGACCCCCAAAAATAAAGTCTCGAGGGCCAACTCCCTCCATTCCCTTGTTAGCTGTCCACTGGCATTGGTGAGCATGTGGTGGCGGGAAAGCACAGCAGGTCAGGTAGTATCCGAGGAGCAGGAGAATCAAGGTTTTGGGCATAAGCCCTTCAGCAGGAAGGAGGCTTGTGAGCCAAGGGGGTGGAGAGATTAATTGGGTGAGCGAAGGTAGCTGACAGTGTGATAGGTGGGGGAGAAGGTGATAGGTTGGAGAGGAGGGTGGAGTGGATTGGTGGGAAAGATGATGGACAGGTCATGACTTGTAGAGAGAGGCAAACCTCTTTAAGGTAGGCATCCTTGGAAGATGCTTCACAGTAAGGCATTGCCCTATCACTGCTAAGTATTCATTGTTTTTTTTTAAAAAGGGGGGGGGGTTTATCAGCAATGGCAGCAGGGTCCCTTCTGCCTCAGAATCTTAAATGCAAGGCCCATTCTAGTCCTGCACTGAGGGAGTAGTGCACTCTCAAGGCAGGCCATCTTCTGAACGAGACACTCGGGAGGCTGGGAAAAATCCTTGGCATTTTCAGAAAAGAAGAGCAGCCCTGCTTGGTGTCCTGGAAAACACAGACCATTAGCTCACTGCTGTCTGTGGGAGCCTGCTGTTCGCAAATTGACTGCCACATTGTCCTACAAGATGACACTGACTATACTGCAATAAAGTGTTTCTTGGGGCAAAAACACTTTGGGTCTCCCTGAGGGCAAGGCTTGAGAGAAGTGCAGACCTAAATTGCTAATAAAAGGGAATTCCCAATCTTCGCCAGTCGACTTTATGTTCCAGTTGTTGTAGAACCAAGGCCCAGATATTTAAGCCTAGCAGGCACATATCTTGGACAATACTGCAAGTGGAAATGTTGAGGATCAGTTTGCAAAGTAATGCCATCTGCAACTAGAAACAGTATCTTGCTGGAACTCCTGATGCGTGAAATCTTGGCTTGTTGGTGCTACACAGCAGAAGTTCGTGCCATTCCATCAAGTCCTGTTTTCTAGAAAGGAGTAAGGAGTAAGTGAAGACCGCAGATGCTGGAAATCAGAGTGGAGTATGGTGCTGGAAAAGCACAGCAAGTCAGGCAGCATCCGAGAAGCAGGAGAAGGACTTATTCCTGATGAAGAGCTTATGCCCGAAACATCAATTCACCTGCTCCTCGGATGCTGCCTGACCTGCTGTGCTTTTCCACATGCTCCACCCTGTTTTTACAGAAAGGCAGGCAGCTGTCACTGCATACGTGGTACCCCTTGTGTTGGTCAGCAGTGGGTAAGAAAGGTGGCCTCTTTCCAGATACCCTGAGGTCTAAAAACTGAAAAATAGCTGAGCTCCACTCCCATCGAACCCCTTCCTACCCTAGTGTCTAAGGAGTGATTACCACAAAAGCAAACCCATGTGCCATCTTGAAGCTCCCAAGAAATGGAAGGTGCTGGAGGTGAGAGAGATTGGGAAAGACCAGGCCACGGAAGGATATGAAAAATTAATTGGCCTAACAACAGCCAAATCTTCACGGTAGCCATTGACCCATGCTCAAAAACTAAATTTACTGAGAATATTGAGGCTGCTGGAAATCGGAAATGGAAGAAGCAAGCACTGGAACCCATGTAGTTGGCAGACAATCCAGGTTCATGTGGGCCAACAGTGCTGAAGGCTGGAACCGCTCACTGTGTGCGCGGCCTCTCCATATGCTGGTTGATCTGCTGGGCCTTATCCAGTAAATGTGTGCCTTTGCAGCTTACAGATGAGCTTGTTCTAGGGTTCTTGTGGTGCACTGGTAGTGATCCTATCTTAAAGGCAGAAGACCCAGGTTCAAAGTTCACCTGCTCCTAAGATGTGCAGTAACATCTCTGAACAGGTAGGATTACAAAATATCCAAGTGTATTATTTTGGTTTATTAAGAGTCTGTTTACAGGTCAGTCTGCTGTATCATGACAGTTGTGTCCCTGTGCGTCCCTGCACTATACAAATCGTGCCAAAAACCACTATACAAAACCATTACACCTGTCAGTAGAAAGCCTGCGTTAATCAAACAACGTCTACAATTTGTTCGTGTTTAGCCAATCCGTGCTGATGAAATATACATTATAGCACAACGAACTGTACTTTTTAAAAAGGTTTGCATTGACCATTTGGTTGCATCTTTGCTACAGTTCCTCAACAGAGGCTCTCTAACCATTTGCTGCTTTAAAATGAGTAAAAAATATCTAAAGACAATAGGAACAGTTTGGAGGGATATGGGCCAGAAGCAGGTCGGTGGGACTAGTTTAGTTTGGGATTATGATCGGCATGGACTGGTTGGACCGAAGGGTCTGTTTCTGTGCTGTATGACTCTATGATGAGCTCACCTCTGTCCAAATAATCTTTTGCCTCATTTATTTCCATTGAAACTTTCACCCAACTACATCAAGCAGTGGTTTGCTTGTAAAATGTGATCTTACTCTTGAAGCTCTCTCCCTTGCCACTCCACAGCAGCCCAGTCCAAACACACATCAGGAGCAGTAGGCTTTGAAACTTAGCCCTGTTCCTGATTCAACTGTCTGGCTGTCAGGGCAGCAACTGTCCTTTCTGAAGCCACACATCCATGTGTTCAGTTATCGTTGACCAAGATTTATCTGGCACCAGCCCATGGTACCACCACACCCACTGCCTGGAATCAGCTTTTAGTTCGCCAAAGCCCATGCTATTTTGTAAAGCTACACGCCACCACAATACAAGTAAACTAGGCTATATACACACAATGCAGTCTGTTATAATGTGTACCATAGCAGGACCTGGATATCCCCTTGGTTTGTGTACACTTGGCCAAGAAAAGACAGGAACACAGTCACATTCAGATTTGCTTTACAATTAATGTTAGTGGCTCAGCAAATTGCAATTAGAGTTAATTGACAACACTAGATATTTAGCTCTAGCACACTCAATGATTACTATTCTCAAAACAAAAATCGACCCTTTACCCATGTATTCTCCAAATTAATGTCCCAATTTCAAAGCTCAATGCTCTCTCCAGAGTCCTAGACGGTGTCTGCACCTCCTAAAGTCAGTTCCCTCCAACTCCATTTCAGCTTGGCAACATCCAGATGACCCAGGTCCACATTCATCCAGCTTCCTGCCCCATCACTGGCGGCTCTATCTTCATGCAACTAAGTTCCATGAATTGTTTCCTTAAACCACACCACTGTTCTCTTAAAAATAACTCATCTTAGAATCTCCAACAGGGCTCTAGTGATGCAGTGGTATTACCTCTCACTCTGAGCTAGGAGGCCCCACTTGCACCAGAAATAACACCTCTGAATAGGACAATTAGAAAATATCTTGAACTTAGTTTTAATCAAGACTTTAGGCCCGCTTCTTTGGCACTATACCTCACTATCCTTCTGTTACACTCAATGGGATGCCATTAAAAAGACACTAGACAAACACAAGATATGCAAATGGCTGATGTAATGCACCTCTTCAATCTTTCAGAGAGCTAATAACACCACAGCTCTTCTGTACCTTTCCAGTTATCTAAATTCTCCCTTTGAAAATTTGATCTTTTGTACATTCACTCATGCACGAGGGAGGCAATGGTCTCATGGTATTATCTCTGGACTGTTAATCCCGAGATTCAGGTAATGTTCCGGGGACCAGAGTTCAAATCCTGCACAGCAGATGGAATTTGAATTCAATAAATATCTGGAATTAAGAATGTAATGATGACAATGAATGATTGTCAGAAAAAAATCCCATCTGGTTCTCTAACCTCCTTAAGGGAAGGAAATCTGCTGATCTTACCTGGTCTATCCTACATGTGATTCCAGATCCACAGCAACATGGTTGACTCAACTGTCGTCTGGGCAGTTAAGGATGGGCAATAAATGCTGTCTAGCCAGTGTTGCCCTCGTCCCATGAATGACTAGAAACTCCCTCTGCCTCAACAACCGTGATCTTCAACTGCGTAGAACTCACGTTCTGGAATTTCCACCCATGACTGCCATTACTCCAAATTCAAATTATTTTTTAAATAATCCTCCCTATTCTACCTCACTGCTTAGCAGTGATATAGACACAAAAACGCTTTGTATTCTCCATGGAAACATCACCACCAATTAGTGCCCGCCTGCCAAGCAATCAGCAATGTTCTCTCATACAGCATGGTTTCCTTTTTACATTGGTATTCGTGAGAGAATGGGCCTGAACGCATTTTTCAGCAACACTCAAAAGTCAAGTTGTTGTTGGTATTCCAAGTAGAGTGTACACACACACCCACAGCACCCGCCTTCAAAATTTCTGCTGTCTATTTTCTGCTCCCCAGTTGAGGTCAAGCATATGGTTGGAGCTGAAATCCAGTGCTGTAGATCTTATAAAATCCACTTAACACACTTCAGATTGGCTGAATCGTCTGTAGCTTCCCTCTCCCACATGTTGTATGTTGTTGCCATCTTCCCCACCCACTTGCCCTCTCACTGCACCTTCGTGTTTCATTGGGTCGTAACTGGTCAAAAGTTGAAATTATTTTTAAGTTGAAAGCCTTAGCAAAAACAAAATAACCAATGCTACCAAATGGAGGATATGTCATTTGAAAATCTGAATTACTTCTGCCAGTAGTTACCATCGTGGCAACTTTTTTTTAAAAACAAAGTTGATTTTGCAACCACAAGAGCGCTTGATGGACCCACTGGGTTTCTTGATATTAGGCAGACTACTAGGGTCAGAGATATCAAATACCTTCAACAATAGTGAACAGGAGACAAGCTGCCTCTTTGAAACTTCCCCTTTAATTTCTGATGTCCTGCTACAGCATTTTGCCAGTTTGGTCCAAATGGGTGCACTCCTGCCTTGGAGCCGAAAAGGTTCTGGGCTCAGACCCCACTCAAATTATACGTATTATCTGATAATTAAAGGGAAGGTTGCTTTGCTTATTAAATTGGCCTCGAGCACCGAAATTTCCTCTCGACACCACACCACCTCGGACCCATCCTTGAAGATGTCCTTAAAACCCACCTCTTCGACCAAGCTTTTGATCATCTGTCCGAAGATCTTTTCACTTTGGCTTCAGATCAACCTTTGTTCGATTATGGTCCAGTAAAACGCCCGAGGTCATTTTACTAAGATTAAAGCTCTAAGTAGATGTTGTTGAACAAACCCGAGAATGTATAATTAGCATTACAGCCTTCTGAGAAAAAGGTTGAAAAATCCAAGGGACTGACCATCTCCTGCCGTGAACAGGAAATATTCCCAATCACTGCTGGACAAACAGCAGGAAATGTCACCCAGTGTGCCAGACAAAATTCCTCCATCGACTAACATCACAATCCAACCAACCAGCCCTTATTAAATGTGGAACCTTGCTACAACAGAAAGCTGAAAATAGTGACCCAAACTGATTCAGGGGTTTGAAACATTCTGGGAAAATCACAAATTGCTGTACTGGCAGGTGTTTAATTTCTACAACTCAAATGATTAAATTTTAAAATGCTAAATATATTACACAAAGTGTTATTACAAATAGGGCAATGGAAGATTAAGTTGTTAAAGTTGTCTAACAAATCCTTCAGTACACAAATAGGATTGTGCAAACAAAACTGTCAAAAGGGCAGAATGAATGGTGTATAACGTTTCATAGACATACACACAAGATAGATATTACTGGTTAAGATCAACTATACTATTCTGTCAACCATCACTATTTTACAACATTGATTGATAGAATGGTAACACAGGATTCAACATAATCACAACAATCATCATCAAAACAGGACCAAGGGACTTGAGTAGAGTGCTGCACTGGTTCAAAACACGTACACTTACACTTTGATGACCCATTTAAACTTATGTCCAATTAATAACTGAGAAATTAGAAGCCATTTATTTGAATTCGAATCATCTTTATAAATTCCTTCTGTAAACAAAGAGACTGTCAATTCATGTAAAAGAACATCCCTGTTAAAAGTTTAGAAATATCTGGGATCAATGCAAAAACTATTCCCTTTCAGGGACTTCTCCCCACCTGACAAAGTCCATTGGCAATAATATTCAGGAAAATTTAGACTTAACATTTCTGCAACTTTCGAATGGGTGTTGAGGGAAATATTAATGCTTGAGAGAACACGGTGGTTTTTAATTAAGGTTCATCCTGAAAAGCTCCCTACCTCAGGACTCTGCTCCAAGTACTATCTAATATGACATTCCCTTCTCAATCTGACAATCGCTACAGTGTGGAAGCGGGCCATTTGGCCCATCAAGACTGCACCAACCCTCCGAAGAGCATTTCACCCAGACCCACCTTCCTACCATATCCTGATAACACTGCATTTACCATGGCTAACCCACCTAGCTTACACATCCCTGGGACTTTATGGGCAATTTCCCATGCCCAATCCACTGAACCTACACATCTTTGGACTACAGGAGGAAACCCACGCAGACATGGGGAGAAGGTGCAAACTCCACACAGATAGTCACCCGAGGCTGGAATCAAACCTAGGTCTCTGGTGCTGAGGTGACAGTGTTGACCAATTGTGCTACCCCAACATATTTGCAAAGGAACTGAAGGGCAACAAAAATCCCTGCAAACCATACCCCAAAAGGACCCATTTTGGACCAAATTAATGGCAAATATTCCAAACTAACAGAACCCAAACACATGAACAAGGAAAAAGAGGCCATTTCAGCCCTTCCAACCTCTTCTGCCAACAATGAGATCATGTCCGATCTAATTTTAACCTCAACTTCACATTTCTGTGTATTCTGAAAACTCTTCGCCCCAATTAGAATGAAAAATCCAACTTTACGCTTAAAAATTTTCAGAAATTCTGCATCCTTAGTTTCTTTGGGAAGGGAATCCCAAAGGCTTCCAACCCTCAAAACTGCACAACCCAATGCAAATAATACTTTTTGAAACAAAAACATGCAATGGTGTGAATGGGAATGAAAAGTCAGTTGCACTAAGAGGACAAAAACATAAAACTCAGACACAAAACCCTTTGAAGAGCAATACTGCAATCAATCAATGCCAAACGCAGAATAAAGCACTTGAGTGCATCTTTGAACTGTGTTTATGAGCTGCATTGAATTGTTTTAAGATTCTCTTTGAATCTATTTTTAAGCAACGTTTATGACTAAATGATTGTTCTTGTGGGGTGGGATGGTGGGAGAAGGAGGGAAACATAATATTCAGCATTTCCAAATCACAGATAACATCCAAAGTTGAAATTGTTCCTGATTTTATTGGTTTCCCTTTCACACTCAGCTTTATTTGAGGATGATATGTGCTCGCTGTATTCTTCCACACTTCCCATGACACCCGAGCGGGGCGAGTTGCTCCTTGCAATTTGAAAAAAAGTTACACAGTGCCTACAACAAACTGTCTGTACCAGTGGAAAACAGCACAGGAACTGCACCTATTTGCTGATCTGAGCAAAACTGTGGAGTGTTTGTCTTTAAAAGCTGTTCCCAAACCCCCTTGCAGATTTCATTTTACTACCAGCCCCAATTAAAATCACAGTGCAAGGTTACAGTTCATTAGCTGTGTTGTCACACTTTTGAATGATAACAGGTGGTGGGGGGCAGGGCAGGCTAAAGGAATCAAACTGACTGCAAGCTTAACCCATTCAGATACGCAATGAAAAGCAAATGCCACAAGTTCCTTACTTTAAAAAGTTTAGGCAAATATTTAAGAAAATCATTTTAACAAGGTTTGCCAAATTAAATTTATATTAAAAACTTTCACAACTTATCCTCAGACTGTTTTCAAAAGTTGCGCATGCACAATACATTTAAAAAACAATTTTCACACAAAACATATTGACAATTAATTCAGGAGGTAACTGTCGGCGAATTGAGAATAAATTTCAACAATAGTTGTAAGAGGGTATTCTTTACCTGATGCAATAACAGTAATAAAACTGATGGGTTAGGGGTTAATCAAGATTGTAATACAGTTAAAAGTAGCACTGCTTTGAAAAAGTATCTAATTCATTTTTCTTTGGTACAGAATCTGCATACACATTTCAACCTAGGGGAAAGTATATACTGGAGGCTGTTTGGCCCTTTGTCCACATGCCAGCTCATCCAGAAAAACTGTTCAGTTCACCTCCCCCCACCCCAATCTCCATGCATTCTGACAATTTCACCCTCCGTTTCTTCCAACTTCAATCCAATTCCCTTTTGAAAGTTGCCTTGATTATTGTTCAACTTTCAAGCAAGACACTCCCATGTGCTCACAGCTCACGGACACAAACAAACCCACACACCCTTCCTGGGTCATTCGGGTCAATGATCTGAAAACCCTTGGTCAATAGACCCTCTTGGAAATCAGCAGAGGGTAGCCTCAAATCATTCATTCAATTCATTAATAACAAATGTGAAAAGGGCAAGGGGAGAAATTTCATTTTGATGGGAAAGGGTTAGTGGTGATTGTGCAAAACTGAGATGTTCACCCAGCGCTACCTTGCTAGTGGCTGTGGGGCAGAGTGAGAGACAGGGAGAGAGCGAGAGCGACACACACACAATTACCTTGCGAGTGGCTGCAGTGCAAAGACACACACACACGGTTACCTCGTGAGTGGCTGCAGTGCAGAGAGACACACTGTTACCTGACGGATGGCTATAGTGCAGACACACACATGGTTACCTCGTGAGTGGCTGTGGTGCAAAGACACACACGTACACACACAGTAACCTCGTGAGTGGCTGTACTGCAGCGACACACACAGTAACCTCGTGAGTGCATGTCTAACAGACACATAGTTACCTTCCTGGTGGCTGTGGTGCAGGGATAACACACACACACACACAGTTACCTTGCTAGTGGCTATGGCACAGACAGACACACACACACAGTTACCTTGCTAGTGACTGTGGTACAGACAGACAGACACAGTTACTTTGCCAATGGCTGTGGTACAGACAGACAGACACAGTTTTGTGGGTAGGGCAGTTGATGTGGTATACATGGACTTCATAAAGTCTTTGATAAGGTTCCACATGGTAGGCTGTTGGAGAAAATGCAGAGGCATGGAATTGAGGGTGATTTAGCAGTTTGGAATCAAAACTGGCTTTCTGGAAGGTGGCAGCCAGTGGTGGTTGATAGAAAACATTCAGCCTGGAGTCCAGTTACGAGTGGTGTGGCACAAGGATCTGTTTTGGGACCACTTCTGTTTGTCATTTTTATAAATGACTTCGACGCAGGCATAGCTGGATGGGTTATTATGTTTGCGCAGATGACACTAAAGTCGATGGAGTAGTGGACATGTGGAAGAATGTTGCAGGGGGACTTGGATAAACTGCAGAATTGGGCTGAGAGGTGGCAAATGGAGTTCAATGCAGCTAAATGTGAGGTGATTCACTTTGGGAAGAATACCAGGAAGGCAGAGTACTGAGTCAATGGAAAGATTCTTGGTAGTGTGGATGCGCAGAGGGATCTTAGAGTCCATGTACACAGATCCCTGAAAGTTGCCACCCAAGTGGATAGTGCTGTTAAGAAGGCATATGGTGTGTTAGGTTTCATTGGTAGAAGGATTGAGTTCCAGAGCCGCAATGTCATTCTGCAACTATACAAAATGCTGGTGCGGCCACACTTGAAATATTGTGTACAGTTCTGGTCCGCATATTTTGGGAAGGATGTGGAAGCATTGGAAAACGTGCAGAGGAGATTTACCAGGATGTTGCCTGGTCTGGAGGGAAGGTCTTATGAGGAAAGGCTGAGAGACTTGAGTCTGTTCTCATTGGAAAGAAGGCGGCTAAGAGGGGATTTGATAGAGACATACAAGATGATCAGAGGATTAGATAGGGTAGACAGCGAAAGTCTTTTTTCTAGGATGATGATGTCAGCTTGTGTGAGGGGGCATAGCTACAAATTGAGGGCTGATAAGATTTAAGATAGATATCAGAGGCAGGTTCTTTACTCAGAGTGGTAAGGGCATGGAATGCCCTGCCTGCCAATGCAGTTAACTCAGCCACATTAGGGAGATTTAAACAGTCCTTGGATAGGCATATGGATGATGGGATAGTGTAGGTGGATGGGCTTAGATTAGTTCACAGGTCGGCACAACGAGGACCAAAGGGCCTGTTCTACGCTGTATTGTTCTATGTTACCTTGCTAGTGGCAGTGGTACAGACAGACAGACAGACACACACACACACACAGTTACCTTGCTAGTGGCTGTGGGACTGATAGACAGACAGACACACAGTTACCTTGCTAGTGACTGTGGTACAGGCAGACAGACAGACACAGTTACCTTGCTAGTGGCTGTGGGACTGATAGACAGACAGACACACAGTTACCTTGCTAGTGACTGTGGTACAGGCAGACAGACAGACACAGTTACCTTGCTAGTGGCTGTGGGACTGATAGACAGACAGACACACAGTTACCTTGCTAGTGACTGTGGTACAGACAGACACACACACAGTTGCCTTGCTAGTGACTGTGGTACAGACAGACACACACACAGTTGCCTTGCTAGTGACTGTGGTACAGACAGACACACACACAGTTGCCTTGCTAGTGACTGTGGTACAGACAGACAGACACAGTTGCCTTGCTAGTGACTGTGGTACAGACAGACACACACAGTTACCTTGCTAGTGACTGTGGTACAGACAGACACACACAGTTGCCTTGCTAGTGACTGTGGTACAGACAGACACACACAGTTACCTTGCTAGTGACTGTGGTACAGACAGACAGACACAGTTGCCTTGCTAGTGACTGTGGTACAGACAGACAGACACAGTTGCCTTGCTAGTGACTGTGGTACAGACAGACACACACACAGTTGCCTTGCTAGTGACTGTGGTACAGACAGACAGACACAGTTGCCTTGCTAGTGACTGTGGTACAGACAGACAGACACAGTTGCCTTGCTAGTGACTGTGGTACAGACAGACACACACACAGTTGCCTTGCTAGTGACTGTGGTACAGACAGACAGACACAGTTGCCTTGCTAGTGACTGTGGTACAGACAGACAGACACAGTTGCCTTGCTAGTGACTGTGGTACAGACAGACAGACACAGTTGCCTTGCTAGTGACTGTGGTACAGACAGACACACACACAGTTGCCTTGCTAGTGACTGTGGTACAGACAGACACACACACAGTTGCCTTGCTAGTGACTGTGGTACAGGCAGACACACACAGTTACCTTGCTAGTGACTGTGGTACAGACAGACACACACACAGTTGCCTTGCTAGTGACTGTGGTACAGACAGACACACACACAGTTACCTTGCTAGTGACTGTGGTACAGACAGACACACACAGTTGCCTTGCTAGTGACTGTGGTACAGACAGACACACACACAGTTACCTTGCTAGTGACTGTGGTACAGACAGACACACACAGTTACCTTGCTAGTGACTGTGGTACAGACAGACACACACACAGTTACCTTGCTAGTGACTGTGGTACAGACAGACACACACAGTTACCTTGCTAGTGACTGTGGTACAGACAGACACACACACAGTTACCTTGCTAGTGACTGTGGTACAGACAGACACACACACAGTTACCTTGCTAGTGGCTGTGGCGCTGGAGCCCTCTACCACCGGTACATTGGTGACCTGTACAGACAGGTAGACGTTGTCGATCAGGGGCCAAGCCCCCTCTACCTTGCAGGTCTGAAACTCGTTCCGAAACGTTCTGAGGTGGGGGTCCCCGAACAAGCCGCAGTGAGCGAAGGAGAGGGGCTGCGGGCCGGCGCCTCTCAGCGAGCTGCCTTTGCTCCGGTAGCGGCAGAGTTCCGGGACACGGCTCCTCTCTGTAGCCGCCGGCCTTACCGGGGCCGTGGGTCCCGTCTTGGAGCAGTTGTGCTGCAACATCAGGTCGCTGATGCCCAGCACAGCCGAGTGGTAGACCAGGTCTCCCCGGCAGTACTTAGCCGTCTTCCTGGTACATTGGGAGTAAGCTCGGAGAGCGATACAGAAATCGCCGCTGTTTCCTCCACCAGTGCTTCCAGCTCCCTCGCCTTCCTCTTGTAATCCAATCCCCGGAGAAGTAGCAGCTACAAAATCGGCGTTACACCTCTGAATCCTACACTGCTGGCAATGCACTGAGAACAGCAAGGAGAAAAGTTAGCTCATTTCTCAAATGCTGGAGTAAAAAAGATCTTTCTAAAACGTTGCATTTAGCAAAACAAAATTCCAACGAAACAAATCTGCAAACTTTTAAGACAAAGGTAAACTGAAAACAGCTTCCAAACTCCAGGCCCCTTAACGAAAACGATCGGAAACTTCCACACAAACTCCCAAATACGTTTTTTTTTGCAAACTTTTATAAATCAGGTCCACAAACTCTTGCAACTTTCCAACTTGCTTTAAAACACACACACCATGTTGTGAAGCTGTCAGGAAAGTTTACAAATTTCAAACCATTTTTGATTTTAAAAAGCCCTTTCCCATAAGGGCTGCATGCAGTTTCCCCTCCTCAAACCCTGCCAGAAAAGTCGTTTAGCCAAGGCACACACAAGAAAATAAAGTTTGCTTTCAAATTTTCTTACCTGAATTCAGACACAGAGAGAAAACGAACATTGTAACAGCAACCGAACACAGCCTTTTAGCCAAAGGATAGCGGCTTCCTGTCCCCATACCAATCCATCCAGCGTAGCTTGGGTTTATCGACTGCTCGGCAAACACAACAACGCTCGATCTGCAGAAGAAAAGTTCCAAAAGAATTCGAACCCCAACCTATCAGTCAAAGAGCCCAAGACAACCCAACATGCTGAGGCCAGCCTGATAGACAGGCGGTCTGACAAATCACAAACAGGAAGGCGGACTCCAGCGTTAAAGGGGAGGGTCAAATCTGGCGTGGGGACAAAAAAAAGGCAATTTCTTAATCCAACCCCTGAAGCTTCAGAAACAAAAGCAGACAGTGCTGGAGAAACTCAACTTTGGGGTTGTTTCAAACGAGGATGCTGCTTTCTAAGCCATTCATCTGGAGTCATAGAGTCCTCCAGCATGGAGACAGACCCTTTAGCCCAAACTGGTCCATGCCGACCAAAATGGCCATCCACACTAACCCCATTTCCCTGCACTTGGCCCATAGCCTTCTAATCCTTTCCTATACAAACATTTGCCCAAATGGGGTGGCATAGTGGCACGGTGGCTCAGTAGTTAGCACTAATGCCTCACAGTGCCAGGGACCTGGGTTCGATTCCACCCTCTGGTGACTGACTGTCCATGTGGAGTTTGCACATTCTTCCCTTGTCTGTGTGGGTTTCCTCCAGGTGCTCCAGTTTCCTCCCACAGTCTGAACATGTGTCAGGTGAACTGGCTATGCTAAATTGCCCGTGGTTAGAGTCATAGAGAGGTACAGCATGGAAACAGACCCTTCGGTCCAACTCGCCCATGCCGGGATGGTCAGGGGCAATAGGGTAGGGGGTCAGGGTGGGTTACTCTTCGGAAGGTCAGTGTGGACTTGTTCGGCTGAAGGGCCTGTTTCCACACTGTAGGGATTCTAAATACCTTTTAAATGTTGTTAATATGCCCACTTCTACTGGCAGCTCATTCCATATGCATACCACCCTCAGGTTCCTTTTTATTCTTTCCCCTCTAACCTTAAACTGATGCCCTCCAGTCCTCGATTCCCCAACCCTGGGAAAAACATAGTGTATTCACCCTGTCCATGCCTCTCATGATCTTATACACTTCTATAAGCTCCTCATCCGTCTCCTACACTCTTAAAAAAAAGTCCTGACTTCACCTTTGTGCAGGTGAAGATTATTTTAACAGTAAAATCGACGTTTCGGGCAAAAGCTCTTCAGATGAAGGGCTGTTGCCTGAAACGTCGATTTTCCTGCTCCTCGGATGCTGCCTGAACTGTTGTGCTCTTCCAGCACCACTCTAATCCAGAATCTGGTTTCCAGCATCTGCAGTCACTGTTTTGACCTTATTTTAACAGAGTCAGCATGGTTGGAGAGAAAGACAGGGAGAATCGTCGGAGCAAATGACTGCAGATGCTGGAGTCTGTACTGAAAACAACAAATGCTGGAAATCACAGCGGGTCAGGCAACATCCAGGGACAGATAGCTAGGTAACGTTTCCAGTCTGGACGCTGCTCATCAGAATTGATCAGCGCCGCCTATTTGTGAATAAAATCGCAGCTTCTGATAACCACTCGAAGAAAATTTGACACTGGATTATTTCTCCAGTGTTGTGGAATGATTAGTCAGTGTTGGACTGAGTGCGTTGGAACGAGCGTGTGTTTCAGAAGTTTGTTTTGCGAGAGTGGCCAGTGTTGTGTTCCATTGCCCCTTTAAGTGCCTGGGCAGAGACGGGATAATGAGAAATGAGGCTTGGGACTGATCCAACACGTTCGGATGAGGTAGCAGGAGGTCCGGGCGAGTGGCTGTTTTTTTTTGCACTGACTCCGCCTTGCAGCCAGAACTATCAGCGGTCAACATCTCTGAATAAAAGCCCACTGGGTGCAATCAACAGCAGTGACGAGTATTTACAAGCACATAACCTGCAAACCCCTTATCAGAACGAGAATCAGACAGGGAAGGTTGTACGGTCAGAGGCGGTAGGCGATCATTGGGGAGATCGAGCCTTCAAAAGCCTTGAAGGTGGAAAGTTTGCCAAAGCGTTTAAATGATGTTCCTTGTCTCTTTCAGGAGGCAGACTTTGCATGACTTTATTTCAGCGAGACGCTCCCTGTTAGGGAAGGTATCTATGCGGTTATTTTAAAGATTTATATATATGTGTGTATCTCACAAGTGAAAGTAATAGTGATTCAATTTGACTTAAATCATTGGATCCTTCCCATTTTATAGTTTTAAAAAATTATGAAAATACAGTCGAAGTCCTTCATATGTTCCTTTGGCTTATATATTCTGTATTTTTGCATCTACCATCAGAACCCCCCCCCAAAAAAAGACAGAACAAGAGCGTGTGTTCATACAAAATAAAAATCACACACACCAGGAGCTGATATCAGTTCTGAGGAAGGGTCACTCAACCCTGAAACGTTAACTCTGACTTCTCTCCACAGATGCTGCCAGACCTCCGGAATTTTTCCAGCTAATCCTGTCTTTGTTTCTGACTTACAGAATTCTCAGACCTTTCGGGTTTTTATTTAAGAGTAAGGAAAGGACTGGCTCTCGTTATTAGGTTATTCCCTCTAAAATCTCCAACCTGCAGAAATAGTTCCCCTCTACCCATCCAAATTGTTCCTCTTAATCCCCTTCCAACAAGTCACCCCTTAATTTTTTTTTTAATTCCCAAGTTTTATAATCTCACTTGAACATTAATTTAACTCTTGGCATCCTGGCATTGTTTTGGTAAATTAATACTGGCCTTTTTCTGAAGTCCTCCATAGGGTATAGGGCCTTGAACTGCTTACAGTACTGTGCGTGCACAGAGGTCAATAGACATAGTGGCCTGCGAGTGAAATTGGAAATCACTTTGATACGCAAAACCAACTTCGGAAGGTAATAATTGAAGCTCAATCAATTGTAAATTTTAAACCTGAGATTCATTGTGAGATTTTGGGCAAAGTTGAGTTAGAATTAGGTGACAGATCAGCCTCGATCTCTGAGAATGACAGAACAGATGTAAGGCTCTGCATGTTGGTGTGTGTTGTAGGAGGAGAAATCGGCCAGTCAGTTCACCAAGCAATGAGATCATGGTTGGTCTGATACCTCAACTCCACTTTCCTGCCTCTCTCCCACAAGGGGAAACAATGACTCTACCCTTTCAACAAGACTTTTCACTGTACTTAGGTACATGTGACAACAATAAATTAAATCAAATTAAGTCCCCTAAGAATCTTATATGCTAAGATAAGGTCAGCTGTCATTCTTCTAAACTCTTCAAAAATGACACAACTTGTTCTGATAAGGAATGAATTCATGTAAAACTCTATTATCTCACTTTTTAGATTAGAATCAATCTAAACATTATAGCATAGACAGAGAACACAGGAGGCTAACACTTTCAACATATTGTCTAGCTAACACCAATTGTTACAGCTAACCTGAGAGTGCAACTTTTAAAAAAAAGGTTTTGTGATTTACACATGAAAGAAGTGAAGCTATCATGGTATTCGAACAGATGAAAGACTCAACAGACAATCAAGGTATTTTTCAATGTATAATTTCAGTTACATCACACTGTAAATTTTTGCTATAAATTCTGTGCCTTACAATGGTGTCCTCCACAACCACCTGGTGAAGGAGCGTCGCTCCAAAAGCTAGTGCTTCCAATTAAACCTGTTGGAACATAACCTGGTGTTGTGTGATTTTTAACTTTGTTCTGATAAGAAAATCTCTCCTCCACACTTGGGATTAACTAGTGAACAGAACAGATGTGAACTTTCTGTGGAATGCCTTCAATGCCAGTTCCCATACTCCTGTCCCTCCATACTCATTCCTGTTGAACTAGGTGTTAAACAATGGCCAGTCTATGTTTTGGATAATAGTTTCAATAATGTGTTGTGAGTGAAAAATGAAAAAAAAATAAGAGTTGGTGACAGAATTTGTAAGGCCAACTCAAATCTTCTAATACAGAGATGAAGAGTGCACATGGTGATGACGTGGAGATACAGATTTTTAAGTGTGCTAATGATGGTTATAGGTTAGAGCTGCAGTTATGCTACATTTGATTTATCCCTTAACTTCAACTGTCCTCCTTGATTCAGTAGCACTTTGTGAACAGAGAAGTCCATTGAATTTAGATTAATCTGAATGACAGATACCTTTCTCACCAGAAGAATAAATATGTTAGCAAACGTGAACAATTGTAATGTTAAAATGTGTTCAACATTGAGTGGAATGCAGCAAAAATGACATTGAAATTCAAATGTCTCGGTGCGAGTTTGGTTGAGATTCCTTCACCTCCCATTGGAATGCATCACACAGTCTGCATAGGGGTTATAGGGGCTGCATTTGGAAGGATTGTGCATTATTTAGGAGGTGCTACCTAAACCCCTAGGGGGTGGGTCCTTGTATCACAAGTCATTAACTGGCCACAAAAGAGAAAACAGCTTATGTAATAAGGGAGAGGGGGAAGGGAAAGTGATGGTTCTTGCAAAATCGGAGAATTGCACCTGATGGGCTTCATGTCAATCCTATACAATATGACTCCCTGAGATATCATCTGAGTATGTCATTGGATATACGCACACTGGCTTATTATTCAATAAAAAGTTAACAATGGATACACTTCACACTGTGGCTGAAGGTTCTGGTTTGAAATCTGATAAAAATCACACAACATTCATTGGGTAACTAGTGGGTCAGGATCATGAGACACAGAATTTATAGCAAAAGGTTATAGTATCATGCAACTGAAATTATATATTGAACAAATCTTTTGCTATAAATTCTGAGTCTTTTGGTTCTGCTTCACAACCACCTGACGAAGGAGCAGCGCCCTGAAAGCTAGTGCTTCCAAATAAACCTGTTGGACTATAACCTGGTGTTATATGATTTTTAACTTTGTCCAACCCAGTCCAACACCGGCTCCTTCGAATCATCATCTGAATCAGTAACTACAGTAAAACTGCTGTTTTAGTGGAAGGCTACAAATTATAGACACAACATCCTTCTGTTCTCCTGATTACTCATTTCTTACTTTTATCACAATAAAACCAACCACTGAGGAAACTGGGCCCTTAACCACGAATAAAAATGTTTGGCTTTTTGGAAATTACTTTTAAATTAAATTGAAGTTTTCAGATATTCAACTACCTTTTTCTTGAAAGTAGAAACTAAAAGGCTCAAAGATGTTAAGGGGGAGGGACTGTCGCAGAGATTTGTTTTTATGAGTTTGGAACAAACAGCCACTGTAGGCCAAACAAAAGTGATACTGTCTCTTTAAACCTCTCGACAGCCAACTGCTGAAGGCTGTAAAGCACAGATGTTCTCATGCCACGTAGAAATACCATTGGCCTCTGTAAAGTGGTCAGTTCCAATTCCTTATCTCCTCGGCCGGCCTTGGTGCCACTCTCTTACTCACATCCCACTGTATCAGAACGACTGCACATTTGCTGGGATCTAGGTCACCTCCCTTAGCTTCTCTCCCACTCCCTTTCCACTTTGTTCCTGGTAAAAGGACCCCTGGGACAAGTGTTCATATAAAAGGCGTAAATGGATACAAATGGGTGATGTTGTGAGGGAAAGGACCGGCATCTGGTAAAGTGTTTCTCACATTTGCTCAGTCTTTTGAGTACAGGAGTTGGAAAGTCATGTTCAGGTTGTACAGGACATTGGTGAGGTTTCTTCTGGAATATTGTATCCAGTTGTGGTCATCCAGTTGTGGTCACCTAGTTGTCAAGCTAGAGAAGTTTTAGAAGAGATTTACCAGGATGTTGCTGGGTATGGAAGGTTTGAGTAATAAGGAGCAGCTGGATAGGTTGGGACATTTCTCACTGGAGCATAGGAGGTTGAGACATGACCGTATCAAAGTTTATAAAATAATGAGGGGTACAGTTAGAGTTAATGGTAGTTGTCTTTTTCCTAGGATGGGCGATTTCAAGACCAGGAGGTATGTTTTTAAGATGAGAGATGAGAAATTTCAAAAAGACTTATGATGCAAACGTTTTACACAGAGGGTGGTTCACATGTGAAATAAACTTCCTCAGAAAGTGATGGATGCGGGATTAATTACAATGTTGAAAAGACATTTGGATAGATACATGAATAGGAAACGTTTGGAGGGATGTGAGCTAGGAGCAGGCAGGTGGGACTAGTTTAGTTTGGGATTATGTTTGGCATGGGCTAGTTGGACCCAAGGATCTGTTTCTGTGGTGTATAACTCTATGACTTCACAACCAATATTTCTTTGCAAACTGTTACTGTTTTGTGGAGAGACATGCACTGCAGGACCCCATCAACTGCCAACAAAAGAAAAAGTACCCGTTTTCACAGCACTGATCATGATCTCAGGACATCTCAGAACATTTCACGGGCCATGAAGTTGAACCAGTGAAATGTTTGAAATGTAATACTACTTTTAGTGTCAACGAAGAGGCCAATTTATGTCGAGCAAGCTCCCACAAACAGCAAAGCGATCCTGACCTGAAAACCTGCTTCTTCGATGGTGTTTGAAGCTTCACTGTTTGAACACTAGCCAGGACAATGTAACTGCCTGACCGTTCAACAGATCCTCCCAAGATCCAAAGTGTCAGCTTGGATTATAGAGCCCAAGTCGCTAGGCATGAGCCCACCACTTCCTGATTCAAAAGCAACAGCATCACTCACTGAGCCGCACCAGAATAGTGGCCAGTTAATATGTTTCGAGGCTTTGGTTGAGAGATATCCTTTAACCAGGGATATCTGGAGAAACCTGTGTTCTTCTACACATAGTGCAGTGGGATCATTCATGCCCACCTGAGATAGCATGAAGGTGCGTTGATGTTTTGTCCAAAAGAGATGGCACCTCTTACGGTGAAGCACTACCTCAATACTGCATGGAAATTGTTTTGCACACTGCAGGTGACCTTGGAGTCAGCTCACAGGGAACACAGACAGTGCAAATAGGGCTTTAACTCCCTCAAAGCACACTCTAATCTGCTCTGAGGTGCAAAAGGAGTGCCAGTTCAGGTCCATTCTTAGTGAATGGGGTGGGCTAAAATTGCTTCATGCACAGGGAATACTTCCTGTAACAGTGAGAATGAGAAGCTGTAAGAAATAGCTCTACCAGTCAGAGGCAAGGAGGACTAAGCTGCTGTCTAACTTGGATTTGGAGAGATTAGAGAATTAACTCGCTGGTTATTAGAATTTAATCAGAATGGCACCAGGGATATAGATCTGCAGTTTCATGGAGAGATCAGTGAGTTTGAGATTGTTCTCCTTAGCACAAAGAAAGTTAAGAGGAGAATGGAATAAAGGTATCAAAATCATGAGAGTTTTGATGGAGCAAGTCACAAGAAATTGCTTCCTTTGGCAAAATAGTTAGCTACCAAAGGATACAGATTGAAAGTAATTTGGAAATTTACCAGAGCTGAGGAGAATTTTTTTTTGCGGGATGTGAAGAGCTGGAATACATGGTCTGGAAGGTCAGTGAAAGCAGATTGAGTAGTAAGTTAAGAGTCAACCACATTGCTATGGGTCTGGAGTCACATGTAGGCCAGACTGGGTCAAGAAAACAGATTTCCATCCCTAAAGGAACCAGGTGAGTTTTTCCTGATTATCAACAACAGTTTATATGGTCATCATTAGATACTTAATTTGAGATTTAAATAAAAATGGAATTCAAATTCTATCTTTGGTGGGATTTGGACCTGATTCCTAGAATATGACCTAGCTCCCTGGATTACTAGGTCTGATGATAATACCACCAGACCATTGGTTCCCAACGAGACAGAATGCTAACATTTAAAAACATAGATCTATTAAAGAGTGGGCACAGGCACTATAGGGAGTATGCCTCTCAGAGTCGTAAAGGCATACAGCACAGAAACAGACTCTTTGGTCCAACTCATCCATGCTGACCAGATATCCTAAATTAATCTAGTCCCATTTGCCAGTACTTGGCCCATATCTTTCTCAACCCTTCCTATTCACATTTTGGATTAGTGGGTGCTGGAAGAGCACAGCAGTTCAGGCAGCATCTGAGGAGCAGCAAAATCGACGTTTCAGGCAAAAGCCTTTCATCAGGATGGGCTTTGCCCGAAACGTCGATTTTGCTGCTCCTCAGATGCTGCCTGAACTGCTGTGCTCTTCCAGCACCACTAATCCAAAATTTGATTTCCAGCATCTGCAGTCATTGTTTTTACCTTCCTATTCATATACCAATCCAGATACCTTTTTTATGTTGTAATGGAACCAGCCTCCACCATATCCTCTGGCAGCTCATTCCATACATACACCACCCTCTGCTCTCATTCTGTGTGATGAGGTTAGTCATAGAAGGGGTCACTTTGAGAAGGCTCCAGATTCAGTTTGGTCCAGGGTGAACCCCCCCCACAGTCTTGGTTCTCTGAGCCTTGTTGGCCGACAATGAGACTCCCAGTGGAGCTAGGAGATTCCCTGATGTTGAGATTGCAGAAGCTGGATTCAGAAGCAAGGCAAAACAACAGGCAGCTCGTTCCCAACACAGTAACTTTCCATTGTCTCTCAGCCTGCACTTTTACGCCTTTATTCTATCAGCCAGCCTTGCACCTACCTTGACCTCTCCTAATAATTAAACCTGTACAATTCCTGCACTGTGCTCCCCACAGAATGTGCAGTATCACACAGTTTGCCAGCATTGGATGGGACCACAATGAAGTGATTCTGGTGAAGGCAGCAATGATAACTTGTAGCCAAAGATGGATGGCTTCAAGAATGGGCCAGTCTAAGTGGACCAAATGCGGTTTCAGTTTGTACTCAGCCCCAGCTGTTCCTCCACAGACAGCCCCTCCTCTTTGGCTCTGGAAACTTTAGACTTTACATTTAGAATGTTAAAATCAACTAGGAGAAAGCGAGGACTGCAGATGCTGGAGATCAGGATCAAGAGTGTGGTGCTGGAAAAGCACAGCACATAAGGATGCATCTGAGGAGCGGGAGAGTCGATGTTTCAGGCATAAGCCCTTCATCAGGAATCCTGATGAAGGGCTTACACCCGAAATGTCAATTCTCTTCTTAAAGAGTTGGGATCATGGAGAGAGGAGGAGGTGTCAGAGTCAAGGGCAAGAGGGTGGGTTTCAGAGGTTACCCCCTTTGATGCCCATCCATGTCTCTTATTGCTCCCCCCTCCAGATTTGCACAATTAGATCATATGCCCAAACGCAGTAGGCAGGTCATCCTGACTCCCCAGTCAGGAAACTAGCCACCTTTCCCTCCCACCAAAGAGATGGCTGGTTGGAAAGGTGGCGAGTTGATGCACTTAAATGGCCTTTAATTGAATTACTTCAGCACCTCAGTTGGTGGGAGGTCAGGAAAGCCACCATTAGATATTCTCAACTGTAAATGTATTAGTGAGGTAGCACAAAGGGGGTGAGTATCTCACCAGGGTCAAGTCTGCTAACTATTTCCTCTTCTTAGCAATTTGTTAATTAAATACGAATCTCCCGTGGCACTGTACCATTCTGAACCTGCTGCTCTGTAGCCGTACGATCACACACCATGTAACAATAAACAGTGCTTATCAGATGCTGAGGACCTCATCCTTAAACAGAAAAGACCTCGAGGTAGCATGGTGGTTAGCACTGCTGCCTCACAGCGCCAGGGACTCAGGTTTGATTCCAGCCTCAGGCGACTGTCTGTTTGGAGTTTGCACATTCTCCCCATGTCTGCATGAGTCTCCTCTGGGTGCTCTGGTTTCCTCCCATAGTCCAAAGATGTGCAGGTCAGGTGAATTGGCCATGCTAAGTTGCCCATAGTGTTCAAAGATGTGCAGACTAGGTGGGTTAGCCATGGGAAATGTAAGGTTGCAGGGATGGGAATGGGCCACTCCCCAGAGGGTTGGTGTGGACTCGATGGGCTGAATGGCCTGCTCCTGCACTGTAGGAGTTCTATAAAGATCTAGTGGAGATCTTTAACTTGACACATTTGAGAGGATAGAGAGGTTCAAGTGATTTTGCTGTGGGGAAACACTAAAACTGTTGAATATAGGATAGTTACTCATAAATCCAACAGAGAAATATGGAGACATGTTGTCTCTCAGAGAAAGATTCAAAGGTTGAACTTGCTCCTGCAGGAAATGGTTGAGGCACGTGACTTAGACCAAGTTAGAAAGCCAGATAAGTCCATGAGAGAAAAGGGTCAGACATAGATTAGAGTGGTGCTGGAAAAGCATCACTCTGATCTCCAGCAATGGCAGTACTCAATTTTGTATCGTCAGCTATAACCTGGCCTACCCTGTTAGTTGAAACATCAGTGATGTCCATCCTCTCCTATTCAGGACCACTCCAGATGGAACCCAGTTCCACTGTCGTACTGGTCACAGTCATCAAACCCTACAGCAAGGGAGGCCCATCTGTGGAGCCTATTTCAACACAAAATGAAGGCAGGGGTCAAACCCCACACATTTGAACTGATACAACTTATTCCAGTAAGGCATTTGATAAGGTTCCCCATGGTAGGCTATTGCAAAAAATACGGAGACATGGGTTTGAGGATGATTTAGCGGTTTGGATCAGAAATTGGCTAGCTGAAAGAAAACAGAGGGTTGTGGTTGATGGGAAAAGTTCATCCTGGAGCTCGGTTACTACTGGTGTATCACAAGGACCTGTTTTGGGGCCACTGCTGTTTGTCATTTTTGTAAATGACCTAGATGAGGGCATAGAAGGATGGGTTAGTAAATTTGTGGATGACACTAAGGTCAGTGGAGTTGTGGGCAGGATGTTGCAGGTTACAGAGGGACATAGATAAGCTGCAGAACTGGGCTGAGAGGTGTCAAATGGAGTTTAATGCAGAAAAGTGTGAGGTGATTCACTTTGGAAGGAGCAACAGGAATAAAGAGCAAATGGTAAGATTCTTGGTAGTGTAGGTGAGTAGAGGGATCTCGGTGTCCAGATACATAGATTCCTGAAAGTTGCCACCCGTAGGGTTGTTAAGAAGGAACACTGTGTGTTAGCTTTTATTGGCAGAGGGCTTGAGTTTCAGAACCATGAGATCATGCCGCAACTGTACAAAACTCTGGTGCGGCTGCACTGGGAGTATTGTGTACAGTTCTGGTCACCGCATTATGGGAAGGATATGGAAGCTTTGGAAAGCTTCAGAGGAGATTTACTAGAATGTTGCCTGGTATGGAGGGAAAGTCTTATGAGGAAAGGCTGAGGGACTTGAGGTTGATTTCATTAGAGAGAAGACAGTTGAGAGGTGACTTATTGGGACATATGAGATAATCAGAGGGTTAGATAGGGTGGACAGTGGGAGCCTTTTCCCTCAGATGGTGAAGGCTAGTACAAGGGGACATAGCTTTAAACTGAGGGGTGATAGATATAGTAGAGATGTCGGATTCTTTACTCAGAGAAGTAGGGGCATGGAACACAATGCCTGCAACAGTAGTAGACTCACCAAATTTAAGGGCATTTAAGTGGTGATTGGATAGGCATATGAACAAGAATGAAATAATGTAGGTTAGATGGGCTTCAGATTTCACATGTCGGCGCAGCATTGAGGGCTGAAGGGCCTGTACTGCGCTGTAATGTTCTATATTCCATGTTCTCACAGTGAGGGGAGGTTGTGGTTTTGAAGGTGGCTCTTGGCAGCCCAGCCTTGTGAACTCTCCAACTGTCAACAAAAATAAAGGAGAGGGCAACATCTTCAGGCATTTCGAAGCCAAGTGCAGTGAATGAAATGTTTGAAATGGTTGTTAGCAGGCACACAGGGAAACATGAAAAGGGCAGTCATTGATAATGCTGTGTTGTGTGCTCTCCCTCCACTGCACAATGAAATCTCAGGATGCAGCCATATGGAAGCACTTCACAGGAACTCAGACTTTTTTTGAAACTTAATAAGGAAGTGATTGTTAGAAAAAGCAGGTGCAGAGAAGATTGTGCATAGTTTCCCTAATCACAGTGGAGCCTCAGCTATTCAGCTTTGCCTGCTGCAGAAAATTCCCACCGTTTGCACCTTGGTCATTTACCCTCGCCGCCAACCATTGGATGTACCCTGTCTCCCAACTATGGCATCAATGCCCTCTGAAAAGGCAAAAACGTGATGGAAAAATGTAGCACAAATAGGGAAGCATTTGAGAATTCGCTCATGAAACTGTAACAAGGTCTACCTACAACTGAGGCCAACATTAATAACCCTGCTCTCACTCACTCTTAATGTAATCACAAGGATGGGGGTGGATGGGGGTATGAGTAAGTGTTGAATAACAGTGTAGAGTTTGAAATTGTATCTGTTATTTTAAGTCTTAAATTGTTAGAAATATATAAAAAAAAGATTAGGTGTAGGCCATTCGGCCCTGGGAGCCCGCTCTGCCATTCAATATGATCATGGCTGAATGGTAGGTACCTGAATGTCTGATGGACTGTAGAGTCATAGAGTCATACGGCATGGAAATAGACCCTTCGGTCCAACTAGTCCATGCTGACCATGTTCCCAAACTTAACTAGTCCCACTTCCCTGTGTTTGACCCAAATCACTCCAAATCTTTCCAATTCATGATCTAATCAAAATGCCTTTTAAATGTTGTAACTGTACCTGCAGCCACTACTTTCTCTCACAGTTCATTCCATATATGAACCACTCTCTGTGTAAAAATATTGTCCCTCATGTCCGTTATAGATATTTCTCTCTCTCCTTAAAAATAAGTCCCCTGGTTTTGAACTCCCCCACCTTTGGGAAAAGACCCTTGCTATTCACCTTATCTATGCTCCTCATTATTTTATAAGCCTCTATCAGGTTACCCTTCAACCTCCTGTGCTTCAGTGAAAAATGTCCCAGCCCATCCAGCCTATCACTGTAACTCAAACCTTCCAGACCTGACAACATCCTGATAAGTCTCCTCTGAACTCTTTCTAATTTAATAATATCTTTCTGAAAGCAGGGCGACCAGAACAGTACACATTACTCCAGAATAGGCCTCACCAACATCAACATGATGTCCCAACTCCTATACTCAAAGATCTGAGCAATGAAGGCAAGCGTGCTAAATGCCTTCTTACCAAACTGTGTGACGTAAATTTCAAAGAATTATGTACCAAACCCCCTAGGTCTCTCTGTTCTGTAGCACTACCCAGGACCCGACCATTAATAGT
Organism: Chiloscyllium punctatum; assembly: GCF_047496795.1. NCBI lineage: Eukaryota > Metazoa > Chordata > Chondrichthyes > Orectolobiformes > Hemiscylliidae > Chiloscyllium > Chiloscyllium punctatum. The sequence goes on along the minus strand of NC_092762.1, from coordinate 80,109,258 downwards.
ATAAGTCTTGCCCTTGTTTGTTTTACCAAATTGCAATACTTTGCATTGATGCAAATTAAACTCCATCTGCCACTCCTTAGCCCATTGATCCGATTAATCAAGATTTCTTTATAATCTTAGGTAACCTTCTTCACTGTCCACATACCACCAATGTTGGTGTCATCCACAAACTTACTAACCATGTCTCCTGAACTCTCATCCAAATCATTGATATAAATCCCAACGAAAGTGGACCTAGAAACTGATCCCTACGGAACACTGCTGGTCACAGGCCTGCAGTCCTAAAACCAACCCTTGGCCACCACCCTCAGGCTCCTACCGTAAAACTAATTGTATCCAATTTAAAGCCTACCTTGAATCCCATGTGATCTAACTTTATTAACTAGTGTACCATGTGGAACATTGCCAAAGGCTGTACTAAAGTCCATGTGAACAACTTCTACTGCTCTGGCCTCATCAATTGTTTTGGTTACTTCCTCAAAATATAGAGGTGAATGCTGTGCTATTGAATTCATTCCAGGAATGTGGGCATTGCAGGAAAGGACAGCACAGTGCCCCGCCCATCCCTCCTCTTGACAAGGTGCTGGGACACTGTTCATAGAATCAACTAGGAGAAAGTGAGGACGCTGCAAATGCTGGAGATTAGAGTCGAAGAGTGTCATGTTGGAAAAACACAGCAGGTTAGGCAGCATCCGAGGAACAGGGGAATCAATGTTTTGGGCTAAAGCCCTGCATCAGGAATGAGGCTGGTAGACTCGGGGTTGGTGAGATAAGTGGGAGGGGGAGTGGGGCTGGGGACAAGGTAGCTGAGAGTGCAATAGGTGGATGGAGGTGGGGGTGAAGGTGATAGGTCAGAGAGGAGGGTGCAGCAGATAGGTGGGGAAGAAGATGGACATGTAGGAACGGTCATGAGGTGCTGCTGAGTCGGAAAGTTGGAACTGGAATGAGTGGGGCAAGGAAAATGAGGAAACTGGTGAAATCCATATTTATGTTGTATGTTTGGAGAGGCCCAAGGGGGAAGATGAGGTGATCTTACTCCAGGAACATTAAGTCCACACTGACCCTCTGAAGAGCATCCCACCCAGACTCACATCCCTATCCTATCCCTGTAACCCTGCATTTCCCATGACTAATCCACCTAACCTGCACATCTTTGGACTGTGGAAGGAAACTAGAGCACCCGGAGGAAACCCACACAGACTCTGGGAGAATGTGCAAACTTTACACAAATGGACAGTCACCCAAGGATGGAGTCAAACCCAGGTCCCTGCTGCTGTGAGGCAGCAGTGCTAACCACCATGTCCCCTGTGACAGATTTCTTTCTCAAAAGGACAGGAGATGGGTTTATAATTACAATCTGGTGGCTATATGGTCACCATTCTGATATTCACTTTTAATTGCAGATTTATTTAATTAACTTAATTGGAAGTTCTCCAGTTGCCATTGCCAGATTGTGAGTTCATGTCTCTAAATCATTAATTCAAACTTCTGATTATTAATTCATCTATAAACACATTTAATCATACTCCTATCGAGTGCATTGTTTTTATGTGCATGTGTATTGAGAGAGTTTGAGTGCATTTATGCATGGAGCGAGTGTGCAGGTCTGTTTTTCTGTATGGTTCGATTAAACTCATTTACCACACCCATGATTTGCAGCTACTTTATGTCCTCATTTATTCCTGGTCAATGAGTATCATTGGCAAGACCAGCATTTGTTGACCATCCTTTATTGCCTTTGAACTGAGGACCTTACTGGGCAATTTCAGAGGGCACTTGAGAGTGAACCACCTTGCTGTGGAGCTGGAGTCACATGTAGGTCAGGCTGGGTAAGGATGGCAGATTTCCTTCTTTAAGTGGCTTTCGTGAATTAGATGGGTTTTTTTTATGACAATTGAGAACGGTTTTATAAGCACCATTAGATTAAGGTTTATTTCCAGATTGACTAATTGAGTTGATCTCACTGGCTACCATGGTGGGATTTGAACCCTTGTCCCATGCCACCTTCCCCAAAGCCTCATGTCATTGTCTCAGAGTGAAGCAGAACCCCGAGGAAACATACTTACTGCAATGAGTAGGTCCAGGGTTTCGTCATGTTCATAGTTGGCTGGAAAAGATGAGAGAGAGAAGCTCCAGTGACAAGTTCATCAAATTTTACGCGTAGGCACGTTTGCACCATGCTTGATACACACATTGACCCACTTTGTTTTCAGAAGGGCATTTCTGCCCCAATTACTGTTGTACTTAAGAATTGTTCATTCATAGGTCTTTCTCGCATTGAGGATATTCTCCCTTTTTTTTATGCTTATGGTGTCTTCTTGGAGTTGAACCGATTTGATTTCTGAAAACCGAAAGAACTGTGGATGTTGTGAATCAGAAACGAAATAGAGGTTGCTGGAAAAGATCAGCAGGTCCGGCAGCATCTGTGCAGAGAAATAAGAGTTAACCTTTTGGTTCCAGCAACCCTTCTTCTGAACTGTTCTGAGGAAGGGTCACTGGAACGGAAATGTTAACTTTGATTCCTATTTAATTTCTAGACATGCAAATAATTTTTAAACTGTCCTTAGGTTAAAAAAAGTTTCATTGTACTATTTGAAGGAGAGCAAAGGAAATTCTTCCTATTGTCCTGGTCAATTCTTATCCTTGAACCATCATTATTTAAACATTATTGGTGGGAGCTTGCTATGCAAAAACTGACTGGCATGGAATCCTTACAGCATAGGGGCAGGGCCACACTGACCCTTTGAATAGCATCCCACCCAATTACCCTATATTTCCCATAGCCAACCCACCTTTGGACTGTGGTAGGAAACCCACATAGAAACGGGGAAGAATGTGCAAACTCCACACAGCCAGTCACCTGAGGCTGGAATCGAACCCAGGCCCCTAGCACTCTGTCGCAGCAGTGCTAGCTACTGTGCCACCCTGTCCCACCTTGCATTGTTACATTTCAAAAGTACTTCATTGGCTGTGAAGGTCTCTGGGAAATCCGAGGTCCCTGAATGCAAATGCTCTGCTTAAAAGTTAAAGTCTTCCCAATACTCAAGAATCCACAGCCTTTCCATCGGGTGAACTCTCCTTTAGCTAAAGACAGAATGGTAAACAGGGCGAAAGAGTGAGCCCTTCATTCCTGATGAAGGGCTCCTGCCCAAAATGTCAATTTTCCTGCTACTCAGATGCTGCCTGACCTGCTGTGCTTTTCCAGCACCACTCTAATCTGGAATGGTAAACAACCTACTTTGCCAGTTCCGCTGAGTGAGGGAGAGTCGCCATTTTGTTGACTTGCTAAATTGCCACCGCGGTTGCCCACTGGTTGGAAATTCAACTCGATCTGAGTGACATCATGAGGATAGCAGAGCAACACTCTCCCACCAACAACTTTTCTGAGTAAAGCTGGCTGTGAATGTTTCTTATTTTTTTTCTGGCTTTGTTTAGATTGAATTGCTGGAAGAATTATAGAAAGTGCAATGAAGTTGTTTTATTGGTTAATAAAAGTTTAACCGGAGGGTTTGAACGTCTGCTTGGTCATGTTGATCTGAGCACTGTCGTTTCTACCTCAGAAGGGCGGAGGTTAAAATGAAAGTAAAGTAGTACTGTAGATCCTGGAGATTGGAATTAGAAACAGAAAATGCTGAAAATCCACAGTACACCTGTGAGCATCTGAGGAGACAGAAACAGAGTTAACGTTTTGAGTCTAATCTATTTCTGTTTAAATCCCATTATAGATCATAGAACACAGAACAGTATAGCACAATGCAGGCCCTTCAGGCCTCAATATTGTGCTGTCCTTTTACCCTACTCTATGATCAAACTAACCTACATACCCTTCATTTTACTATCATCCGTGTGCCTATCTAAGAGTCGCCTAAATGTCCTTAATACATCTGACTCTACTACCACCGCTGGCAGTGCATTCCATGCACCCACCACTCTCTCTGTGAAGATCTGACCTCTGACATCTCCCCTAAACCTTTCTCCAATCACCTTAAAATTATGCCCCCTTGTGATAGCCATTTCTGTCCTGGGAGAAAGTCTCTGACTATTCACTCTATTTATGCCCCTCATCGTCTTGTATACTTCTACCAAGTCACCTCTCACCCTTCTTCGCTCCAGTGAGAAATTATAGTTTTAGCTGACACTTCAGGCCAGCATTGTTCTAGCTGGAGTTTTGCATGATGGACCTTGGCCCTTTTTCTAGACTTCTCAAATTCAATTGATGAGGTTAGGACACCCTGTGGGTAATAGTAAAGGAACATAAGGTGTTTTATCTTGTTTTTCTGAAGCCCCATTCTCCAGTTCAATACACAATGCAGTCTTAAAAAAGATATCACTGATCTATCCCCTCGCCCTTACCTTCTTAATCTTCTCACCTCATCCCAGGCCACACAGTCCCTGCAGGTGTGTGCAGAAACTAACATTCCACACATCTTTCACATTCTAAAGTAGCTCTTTGTCATGCTAACCCACTGTGTAACCTGATGCGTTATATAACAACACTATTGCAGAAGAAATTAGTTAGTGCTATAGTTTACATTTTTACTTCAGCGAGTAAAACAAAGATTGATTGAGAGTGAAACAAGGGTTGGGGTGAAAGTACGCACGCATATCTAGATTGGGTTCTTTTCGTAGTTAGCAAATGTTTGCCAGCAATCATCATCCTATCTTATTCAGATTCCAGCTCACTCTCAAGCTAATTCAGACCTTGCATTTTTCAATCATCCTTCAATTTATCATCTCATCCAAAGGACAACACTATTCCAGGCAAGTGGGGAGTATTCCATCACACTCCTTCTTGTGCCTTGTAGATGGTGGACAGGCTTTGGGGAGTCAGGAGGTGAGTTACTCGCTATAGGATTCCTAGTCCATGACCTGCTCTTTTCACCATTGGAAGCATGTGGCTAGTTCAGTTTTGATTTTGGTCAATGATAAAACCCAGGATGTTGATAGTGGGGGATATAGTGATGGTAATGCCATTGAATATGAAAGAGTAGTGGTAAGATTGTGTTTTATTGGAGATAGTCATTGTCTGACATTTGTGCAGTGTGAGTGTTATTTACCACTTTTCAGCCCAAGCCAGGATATTGTCCGGGTCTTAATGCATTTGAACATGGACTGTTTCAGTATCTGTGGGGTCACAGTGGGGCTGACCACATTGTGCAATCATCAGCGAACATCTGCGCTTCAGTACCTACGTTGAAAGGACATCATTGATAAAGCAGCTGAAGATGGTTGAGTGAAAGACACTACCCTGAGGAAGTCCTTCAGAGCTCCCCTGGAATGAAGATAACTGACCTCGAAAGGCCACAACCATCTTCCTATGTGCCAGCAGAAAGTTTGACTTCTGATTCCCATTGTTTCCAGTTTTGATATCAAGGGTTGTCACTCTCACTCACCTCCGGAATTTAGCTCGTTTGCCCATATTTGAGCCAAGGCTGGAATGAGGTCTTAGAAGAGAAAGTGTTGAGATGAGATTTGAGAGCCAGGTTCAAAATCATGAGGGGTCCAGACTGAACATATAGGGGTAAACAGTACCCATCAAGGGACAATTTGGGAACTAAAGGATACTATTAAGTTGCTTAGGGAAAAAAAAACTAATGTTGTCATGAGAAAAAACATTTTTACACCGGTTATGAACTGGAATACACAACTTGATAGCATGACAGAGGCAGGTTCAATCCCAGCATTCAAAGGAGAATTGGCTAATTATCTGAAGAGGCTAAATTCGCAGGCCAATGGGAACGGATGGGTGGAGTGGGACTTGATAAGCTGCTTTTGCCAGCATGGATACAGTGAGCCAAGTGGTTCTGATTTGTAATCATTCTGTGGCTCTGTTTGGAGTATTGTCCTGGATTGTGTCCTTGAATGTTTGCTGTGAGGCTATCAATCTGCAATGTTCTGACACAGAGGGAAAACTGCTACTGACTGAGCTAAGGCTGTCATGAGCTAATGAGTTGATGTTATGAAAATCTCTTTATACACTTCAGGAAATCAGGTGGATATGATGTTGTAGGTAATTGAATAAGTAGGATCTATGACCGTATGTGAGATTTACTGCAAACCAAAGACCGGATGAACCAATTGACCTCCTTCTATGGCTAGCACAGGTACGATGGGCCGAAGAACATCGTTCTCATACTTAACACGTCTATGCTTCTAAATAGATCTTCCTCATCTAGGTTTTCTTAACTTTGTCAAAGTTGGCATGCAAGGGTGTCTCAGTTCCATTAAGCTCCAATCAGAATGCAAATCTCAAATTGGTTAAACACAGTGTTGTACAGGAAGCCACAGCCCTTATTTTCTGCTCTCATGCAGTTCCAACATGTTGTATTGATCAACAATTTTTGATCAACAAGAGGGACTTTTAGCCATGGCTCTGCCCAGGGTCTCAGTGGTTGATCATTGAGTGGGATGTGAGGTAGGTGAAGTTCCAACCTCTGTTAGGTGAAATCTTGATGTTCAGTCAGGTTCTTCCAATAGAGCTTGTCTGGGATCAACTTGCCTGAACGCAACATATTGGTAAGTCATGTCTCCTTTCTTAAGTAATGAGTGGGTTACCAATCCATCTGTAACATTCCTGAGCTTTCAATGAAGACTCAGCGCCCCATCAATGACAGGCTAACCAGCTCACTTCAAATAGACAGACAACTAGTTAAGCACATCAGTATCCCAATACCCAAGGGTATTAACCGACTCACATTGATCTGATCTTAAGCCGTTCTGTTCAATGCTTAACTCCCCATAGCTTGTACTGATTACATGGAGATGAAGTTGCTTTGTTTGTACATTGATATTGTGCCTGCACTTTGATCCAGTGATGTCAGGTCAATGTGTGCACCTTTAACATGTCAGCTGATACTGCGCAAGGAATCCTATTGAACTCTGAACTGAAGGCTATTCCTCATCCAGCAGAGGTAGTTACCACCAGACCTATCCCCGCCCAATCCCAATTCCAACTGCAAAAACCTGTCCAAATCCTCTGCTTATTTCTCTTCAAGGCACCGACTGTTACTTTGGCACAACCTGACAGTCTCACTCAACAAGCCTCCTCTTCAAGTCTAGCACAAAGACACTCAAGAAATTGGAAGAACAGAAACTGTTCCAAAATGGTAGTATCTCATACCCAAAATATATCGGTTAGTGCCCTGTGTGGAACCTTAGGGGCGGTAGAGTGGCTCAGGAGTTAGCACTGCTGCCTCACAGCACCAGGATCCCAGGTTCAATTCCAGCCTCAGGCGACTGTCTGTGTAGAGTTTGCACATTCTCCCCGTGTCTGTGCGGGTTTCCTCCAGGTGCTCCGGTTTCCTCCCAAAGATGTGCAGGTCAGGTGAATTGGCCATGCTAAATTGCCCATAGTGTTAGGTGCATTAGTCAAAGGGAAATAGGTCTGAGTGGGTTGCTCTTCAGAGGGTCGGTGTGGACTGGTTGGGCCGAAGGGCCTGTTTCCACACTGTAGGGAATCTCATCTAATCCATGTGTGCTGGTAAAGGGATTAGGGCTGCCTGAAGGTGTGTTTGTTTATTTTTTCTGAAAGACGATAATTTCTTTCCAGTGCTTTTGTCGAGGGCAATGTTGGAGGAAGAATCTTTGATGACTCCACAGACAGCTACGAAGCAAACCTGTGACAAGTAGACACAAGACGTTCCTATAATCTCATTGCAGCTGCCACTGTTGATTTTTCATACCTTCAGGATAACTGACCTGGCTCCATGGAACCTTTGTGAATTTGACATCCCCAGGAGACATCTTTATTCAATCTTTGACTGCACTTATGGCTGTCAATAATCCAAACTGAAGTGTAGTCAACAGGAACAGCAACACATCTGACCCTAGGCCCTTTCTGACAGGGATTACCCAGCCCTGGTCAGCAGGCTCCCTTTTTCTCCTTTTGATTTTATTTCTGTCTTCTTCCCTTTCCTCGTTCACTGGTCACTCTGTGCCCCTCTGATCGGACACTCTCTCTAGTGTTTTCACTCAGGCATTTTCTAGCAGGTGGATCACTGGGCAGGAGTGTAAAGCCGAGGTCTTTGGAGCCTAATTTCAGAGATTTAAGAGTGAGATGATGGGTAGAACCTTCTATAGGAGAGTAATACATTTTAAAAGGGTTACTCCCAATTTCAAAACAAATAAATTAAGACTCTTGATAAATGCTTTACTCGGTTAAGTATAATAATGCTGTATATGAATTGCAAAGAAAATATTTAATATTAAATTCCTCTATTGCCTTACCCTTTCTTATCTCTTATATCCTTTCCCAGCACTAAATTGCCTTCCAAAACCTACCAGCTCCCCCGCTAATCTAACCTCAAACTCTTTTACACCTACTCAAACCACACCTTTGTTCTGAAGAAGGGTCACTGGACCTGAAATGTTAACTTTGTTTCCTTTCCACAGATGCTGAAAGACCTGTAAAGTCCGAGGGAATGTTGATGAACAAAGAGACCGTGGGGTGCAGGTTCATAGTTCCTCGAAAGTGGAATTGTAGGTAGATAGGAGAGTGAAGAAGGCACTTGCTTTGCTTTCTTTTATTGGTCAGAGTATTGAGTACAGGAGTCAGGAGGTCATGTTGCGGCTGTACAGGACATTGGTTAGGCCACTATTGGAATATTGTGTGCAATTCTGATCTCCTTCGTATCAGAAAGATGTTGTGAAACTTGAAAGGTTTCAGAAAAGATTTACAAGGATGTTGCCAGTTTTGGAGGATCTGAGCTACAGGGAGAGGATGAACAGGCTGGGGCTGTTTTCCCTGGAGCATCGGAGGCTGAGGGGTGACCTTATAGAGGTTTACAAAATTATGAGGGGCATGGATAGGATAAATAGGCAAAGTCCTTTCCCTGAGGTGGGGGACTCCAGAACTAGAGGGCATAGGTTTAGGGTGAGAGGGGAAAGATATAAAAGAGACCTAAGGGGCAACCTTTTCACACAGAGGATGGTGTGTGTTTGGAATGAGCTGCCCGAGGAAGTGGTGGAGACTCGTACGATTGCAACATTTAAAAGGCATTTGGATGGGTATATGAATAGGAAGGGTTTAGAGGGATATGGGCCGGGTGCTGGCAGGTGGGACTAGATTGGTTTGGGATATCTGGTTAGCATGGACGGGTTGGACCGAAGGGTCTGTTTCCATGCTGTACAGCTCTATGAATCTATGACTCTATGACCTGCTGTGTTTTTCCAATCATTTTTGTTTTCATTTCTCATCCCCTTCACCTCCCCAATGGTGTGTGTACTATCTGCCACTGGATCCCATTCTCCTGCAAACTCTTTTCCTTCCTTGCCTCCCTTGTGAGGATCATGCAGGGTGTTTGATCAGAATTCCATCCACAACCTTAAATATTCTGTCCCTCCACCATTGCCACAGAGCTGCAGCAGTATGTAACATCTACAAGAGGCACTGCAGCAATTCCTGAAGCTCCTCTGACAACACCTTCCAAATCTATGACCTCTGCCATGTAGAAGGACAAGGACAGTAGATGCATGAGAGCATCACCACCTTCAACTTTTCTCCCAAGTGCTACGTCATGCTGAGTTGAAACTATATCACCGTTCCTCCACTGTTGCTCTGTTAACATTCTGGAAATCCCTTCCTAACAGCTCTGGGAATGTTCCTACACTGCACGGATGACCATGGTTCAAGAAGGCAGCTCACCTCTGCCTACTCAAAGGTAGCCATGATGTGGAGGTGCCGGGGTTGGACTGAGGTGGACAAGGTCAGAAGTCACACAACATCAGGATGTAGTCCAACAGGTTTATTTGAAATCACAAGCTTTGGGAGCACTGCATCTTTGTCCGGTTACAAAGGAGCAACGCTCCAAAAGCTTGTAATTTCAAATATACCTGTTGGACTACACCCTAGTGTTGTGTGACTTCTGACTTTGAGAGTAATTAGGGATGGGCAACAAATGTTGGCCTTACCAGTGATGCCTATATCTTGTGAACTAATTGATTGAAGGGTTTATCTTGTTGGTTGTGGGACCTTTACATTGCTGCTGTGTAGCCTTACATTTCACCTTCATTCAGAGTGTCCCTGGCCAGTGAGAGATCCTTCCTACCCATCCAGGAGACTAAATGGAGGATGAAAAGGAAGCTGAGTCCAAAACTGATGAAGCCTCAGATATGGCACCTCAGTCAGGTGAGCTTTCCTTGATGCTTTGCTTAATTCTTGCAAATACCTCACGGCAGAAGAATGTTTCAGCTAGTTCGGCTTCTCAACAATTCTCGGACGGCTGACTCATTCTGGCAATTGTCAACATCTGTTGAAGGCCCCAAAGCCAGCAACCTCAAGGACCAATGTCTTTGTACAGAAGCTGTTAATTAGTCCAGTTTCCAGGATTTGTTGACACCTTGTTAAAGACAAAGAATAATTTTTGTAGACTCATTTTATTGGTTACTGGATGTTGTATATATGTGTTGGGAAGCTGCTGGCACAGTGTGTTGAAATACTTAAGACACATTTACTCACTCACAATATAGTTCTGATTTAATCAGAGCACAAAGTAGGCTGAGAAAGTCTCTCTCATGTCAGGAACATGTGGGTCTGCACACTGTATGTTTCTTCTTCTACTCATTTGTAAAAATGTCTCCTCCCTTTTCTTCACGATGACCTGTTTTAGTGAAGCTGGCATGTTCCCACTGGAGTTGTTACCAGTGGTTCACTTGGTCACACACTCAGTGTCAGAAGGCTGGAGGTTCAATTCTCATTCTGTAAGACTAGGAAGGATTTGGAGGGGTATGGGCTGGGTGCTGGCCGGTGGGACTAGATTGGGTTGGGATATCTGGTCAGCATGGACGGGTTGGACTGAAGGGTCTGTTTCCATGCTGTATATCTCTATGATAACTGTAAAATCTAGACTGATACACCCAGTGCAGCACTTGGGGAGGTTTCCAAAGGTTTGAAAGAGATGGAAAAGTTCCCAAGGTATTGTTTTGGAAAGAAGAAGGGTGTGTGTTATGATCGGGTCAATATTCATCCCTTAACCACCACAACCAAAAAGATGGTCTGATCATTGTTTTGGGAGGTTGCTGTGTGTAAATTTCCTACGTTTTTGTCATGGGATATAGGCAAGACTGCCCAAGACCAACATTTGTTGACTCTGCTGAGGCATAGCAAGTCACCCGATTATACATACAATCAGAGCTACAAGGGATGGGCAACAATTACTCCCCAGATAGCATTTGCTTGTGTGATAATAACAAATTAGATTGAACTGATTGTGGCTCTTCTCTTTGGAAAAAGACAAGAATTAGAAGAGACCAGACAGTGTTTTGAAACTGTAAATAGGTTGGATGTGGTTGATACATAGAGAATGTTTTCATTGCAAGGGAATATAATTCCAAAAATAGAGCAGTAAATACTAATAAATCTACTGGTGAAATAAGGAGAAACCTCTTTACTCAGTATAGTTGGAAGGTAGAATTTGTTGTCATAAGAATTGTTTGATTGATTGATCACTGTCACATATATTGAGATACAGTGAGAAGTGTTGCTTTGTCTGCTATACAGATGGATCGTACCATACAAAGTGGATCAGGGTAGCAGAACAGAGTGCAGAATCCAGTGTTACTGCCGCAGAGAAGGTGCAGAGAGATCAGAATTAGTATTTGAGAGGTCCATTTAAAAGTCTGTTAACAGTGGGGAAGAAGCTGCTCTTGAAGCTGTTCGTATGTATATTCAAACTTTTATATCTTCTCCCCTCAGACGATGGTGGAGGAGAGCATAACCGGGGTGAGAGGGGTCTTTGATCATATTGGCTGCTTTCTTGAGGCAGCTAGAAATATAGCTGGTGTTACTGGGTGGGAGGCTGGTTTGCATACTGGACTGGGCTGTGTTCATGACTCTTTGTAGTTTCTTGTGATCTTGGGCAGAGCAGTTGCCAAATCACACTGTAATGCAACCAAATAGGATACTTTCTATGATGCATCTATAAAAATTGGTAAGAGCCATTGTGGACAAGCTGAATTACCTAAGCCTCCTGAGGAAGTAGAGACATTGTTGTGCTCTCTTGACCATCACACCAACATGGGGAGATAAGGACTGATTGTTGGTAATCATCATGCCCTGGAACTTGACGGGTCTGGACCATCTCTGCCTCAGTATCGTTGATACAGACAGGGGTGTGCCCTCCACCCAGTTTCCCGAAGTCAATGACTAGCTCCTTTGTTTTACTGATGTTGATGGAGAGATTGTTGTTTTTACACCATGCTGCTAGGCACTCAGTCTGTTCCCTGTATTCTGTCTTGTCATTGTTTGTGATCCGACCTACAACAGTGGTGTCTTCAGCAAACCTGTTAGTGGAGTAGTGAAGGAATTTGGCCACAGAGCCGTGAGTGTATAAGGAGTACAGTAAGGGCTGAGTATGCAGCCATATGGGGAACTGGTGTTGAGGATTATGGTGGAGATGGGGTTGTCGCCTATTCTTACTGATTGTGGTCTATAGGCCGAGGATCCAATTACAGAGCGTGGAGCTGAGAGCTAGGTCTCGGAGTTTAGAGATGAGTTTATATGGAATCATGGTGTTGAAGGAGGTCAATAAGCAGGAGCCTGACATAAGTAGCCTTATTATCTAGATTTTCCAGGGATGGGTGTAGGGCCAGGGAGACGGTGTCTGCTGTGGACCTGTTGCACTAGTAGATGAATTACAAAGGATCAAGGCAACTGATAGGCTGGAGTTGATGGGAGCCATGACTAACCTCTTGAAGCACTTCATAATTATGGAAGTCAGAGCAAGTGGACACGAATCATTGAGGCTTTACAATACATGTTGCTTGAGAAATCATTAAAGCAAACACTTTCAAAGTAACACTAGGCAAGCTTGTGGAGAGAACCGAGAATGGAAAGGTACGTTAAAGATTGAGACGAGGCAGAAGAAATGGGAGGAGACTGGTGCGGGATATAAGAAACATCACAGATTGTTTGGGATGAGTGGCCTGATTCTGTGCTTTGTTTTCTATGTAACTCTAAGTAACAGTGAATTTTCTGACGTGGGGAGTTGCAACCTGGGGAATCGTGTGAACGAGGTTTGGAAACCAGTCTGCCTGGCTTCCCTCCCCAGACCCGGTGACCAGGCAGCTGCTGGCTCCATTTCCCCCCATGCAGCTGTTCCGAATTTATTGCGCACGCCTCGTGTAGCTCCCTTCAGAGACAGCTGCAAATCTAACTCGGCCGCTCCAACTCAAATCCTCCAGCCAGCAATCCATTTACTGTTTTACTGTACTGCCCATTTCTTAACGTAGCCATTTCAGCTCTCCCATCACCTGAGATCATTCACTGGCCTATATCAGAGCCTAACTTGGCATTGCCTCAATTTTAAAATGCTTATTCTTTAAAAGCACCTCATGGCCTAGTCCCTCTGTGAACGGGACATAGTGCGAGATATAAACAAGCAGCACAATGTTCATGTTTAGGCAGGACAATCAAAGTGAGAAGATGGAATTTGAGTCATAAACAGATCTATCATGACCTTATTGGATAGTAGAGCAGGCTCCAGGGGCTGAATGGACTACTTCTACTCCTAGTTCATATGTTTGTACTGCACAATTTTACAGCATGTGGAAGGCAATAATTGGAATGTGGAGCCAAATAACGAAGGTGGAGAGTTTCAACATAGAGGCAACACCATGTGGGCACAGTGTCATCATTCACCCCCACATATATCTCCTACCTCTGGACTCCCTGAAGTCTGTCCACCATCGACAAGGCACAAGTCAGGACTGTGACAGAATACTCCCCAATTGCATGGACACTGGCTGCTCCAATAACATTCAAGAAGTCCAACACCATCCAGGATGAAGAAGCCCGCTTGATTGGTACCCCATCCACAAGCTAGATTAGAGTGGTGCTGGAAAAGCACAGCAGGTCAAGCAGCAGATACATAGGAAACACCACTGTCTGCAAGTTCTCTTCCTTGCCATCCCGACTTGGAGATGAATTGCTGTTCCTTGACTGTTGCTAGGACAAAATCCTGGAACTCCTTCCCAGTGGCATTGTGAGTCTACCTGTAGCAGTTTGAGATGGATGGTTTGCAATGCAGAGTGATGCCAAGAGCATGGGTTCAATTCCTGCTCCGGCTGAGGTTATCATGAAGGACTCTCCTTCTCAACCTGTCCCATTGCCTGAGGTGTGCAGACCCTCAGGTTAAACCACGAGCAGGTCATCACTCTCTCATGAGAGAGGAGCCCTATACTCAAAAATAAAGGATAAGCATTAAATGCTGCCTCAGCTATTGATGCCGACATCGCATGAGTGAGTAAACAATTAGACTCTGTGCATATTTTAGATTTAAAAATCACACAACACCAGGTTATAGGCCAACAGGTTTATTTGTATGTACTAGCTTTTGGAGCGCTTCTCCTTCATCGGGTAGCTGTGGAGCAGGATCATAAGATACAGAATTTTTAGCAAAATGTTACAATGTCATGCAACTGAAATGATACATTGAACACACCTAGATCACTGTTAAGTCCTTTATCTTTTAGAAGGTTCATTTGATAAAACTTTGTTATCTTGAGGATGTGATGTGAAAGACATTCTGGGATTTACATATTAATGATCCGAACCCTGCAACCCATTCTAAAAGATGAAAGTCTTAACAGCAATCTAGGTTTGTTCAATACGTCGCATCAGTTGCATGACACTGTGATCTTTTGCTGTAAATTTTGTGTCTTATGCTCCTGTTCCACAGTTACCTGATGAAGGACTGCTGCTAGTGCTTCCAAATAAACCTATTGGACCATAACCTGGTGTTGCATCATTTCTAACTTTGTCCACCCCAGTCCAATACCGGCTCCTCAACATAATATTTCAGATGTCCTAATGTCACCGATCAAGCAACATCATGACGCTGTTGTAGTAGAGTGGCCATTCTATGCCACAGCAACTGAGGCTCAGGCTGCAACTGGTCTTTAGGATCTATGACCCAACAAAATCGATTGATTTTAGCTTCAGGTGACAGCCCAGCAGCAGAACATCAGGACAGGGGCAATTGCCAAAGGTCAGTGTGGAAGTGACTAATAGTATTCTGCAAATTACAGCCTGCTGCATTAATATAATACTTTTAAGGTAGGAACATCCACAGGAAACATGACAGAAGCAATATCAGACAAAACAAAGGTGCAGAAACACAGAAGTAAATGATAGGACAGATTAGTGAAGGAAGAAGGTTTTAGGCTATGTCATGTAAATAGCTATAGCCCACAAGGGGTCACAGACCTTACAGAGTGAGCGTTAATTGTAGTGGGGCCCTCGATCTCAAACCTGACGCATAGCAATGGGCTCTATATAAGGTACTACAATCAGCGCAACGACTGAACCCACATCTTGCTGTAATCCTTCATTGCACTCTAATGTACTGAGCCAAATGGAGCCCCCCCCCACTCATCTCAGCCACTACTGCCCCCCACCCACCCGCCCCCTTTCCAGCCCAAAGCCACCAGTGGATTTTTAAAGATTTCACAGCAGAGTAGGTGTGAGGTTTTGGAAGGGATGTCCTGGTCTATTAGGATCTCAATGATTGAAGGTGGGCCCACTAATATTGGAAGGAAGGAAGTGATGGGATTTAAAAAGAAATGGTTCAAATGATTTATATCTACCTTATAAATAGTGGTACAGTTTTTCATGAATGGACTCACGCCTTATATTGCACAACATTTCAGAAACACTTTATAACCTTTGAGGACTAATAACCTCTCAGGAATACCCGTTCCTGGTCTCTTCATATGGATCCTCTTTCTGTGAAGTGCCTCAAAATACTTTTACAATTTTGAAGGTGCTATTCAAATGCAGTTGTCTTCTAACCTAGCGCTGTCATGTTGAGCTGATGATAGAGAGAGTGAACACTTAAGGGGAGTACGTGAAGCAGGTCCCTTTGTCCTGGCAATTGGCTTCTTGAATGTCGCTTTATTTGCATTCACCCGGCAACACATTCTCCCTGTGTCTGCGTGGGTTTCCTCCGGGTGCTCCAGTTTCCTCCCACACTCCAAAAATGTGCAGGTCAGGTGAATTGGCCATGCTAAATTACCCATAGTCTTAGGTGCATTAGTCAGAGGGAGATGGGTCTGGGTGGTTTACTCTTTGGAGGGTCAGTGTGGACGTGTTGGGCCGAAGGGCCTGTTTCCACAATGTAGGGAATCTAATCTAATCTAATGTAAAATGGACAGTATTCCATCACATTCCTGATGTACACATTATAGATGGTGGATAAGTCCCTGGGGTAGTGAGAGTTGAGTTAGTCATTGTAGAGTTCCCAGCACCTGAACTGGCCTCGTAATTATAGTACAAAAACCGAAAGAACTGTTGATGCTGCAAATCAAAAACAAAAAGAGAAATTGCTGGAAAAACTCAGCAGGTCTGGCAGTTAATATTTTGGGTCCAGTGACCCTTCCTCAGAACTCTGATTTCTCTCCACAGATGCTGCAAGACCTGCTGAACTCTTCCAGCAATGTCTGTTTTTATTGCTTGTGATTACAGTGATTGGTCCAGTCAATTTCCAGTTAACCCCGACTCCCCAAGATGATGGGGGAAACAAAGCTGAAAGCTGGCTAACAATCCAGAATTGGAACAATAGCTTGCAGTGGAAGGTTTGAGGACTCTAAGGAGTTAAGGTAGCTAAAAGTAGCTCAAAGGAAAGGCATCATGCGATAAATACTGAATCACCATTTTGGCTGCGTGCAAAGGATTAGACAGTAAATTTGAGATCAGTTCAGATTAGATCTTGATTAAATGCAGAAAATAAGTAGGGATGGTCACGGAATTTCATTGTCAACAAGAACAACAGTAAATGTATTGTTTGATGCATTGTACATGTATTAAGTAAGACATTCCATGAGTGCAGTGTTATCTTGGGTACAGTATACCTGCTTATCTATATTACAGAGATAACATGGTCTCTTTCCCTTGAAGATTGTTCAGCTATACAATAAAATGGATTGATCTCCCCGATTACAGCCCAGATGAGTGAGAAATGTCACAAGCTAATGAGACAGAGGGGGAGTTTATGGCAAGATAACACTTTCTTTTTATAAACTGTTTACTTGTTGTTATCTGTCATTAAGGTAGGTGCAGGAGTGGATTACATCATTACCAGATAAGCCGATGACTTTACCTTTCTGTATTAGTGCTTGGAAATAAAACAAAATGCTGAAAGTGTTCAAATAAAGAGCATGCTAATGGGAAATGACCCTTAGCTAAGCACCTTTTTTCCTCTTTTATTATTTATTCGCTCCCTCCATCCAATTGCATGTCTTGCCTTTTATTCTTGTGCTTCATTGTTCCCCAATCATCCTCTCACCTCTCCACTTGATGTGGCAGGGAACAGCGAAGGTGTCATGTACGTTGTATCAGCAACCAGGAATGTAGGACCCCTTCATTTCCCACTTTGGCTGAGAGACAGCTGAGGAAGGATTTTCAATATGATTCAGTCTGTTGTCCCAGCTCACCAGTCAAAATTAGCATCAGACTCTGCTGCCTTTATACATTTTTCAATAGGTATTAATCATCTGAAAGCCGAGTGAGGAGTGGGTGCCAGGGAAAGAGGAGTGATACATCATGGGCACAGCCTTACGCTGTTAGGGTTAAATGATTGTATTGAAGGGCCAAATGGCCTACATGTACTCCGAGTGATGGGGTGGGGAGATTAACTTGCTGGCCTGGATTAACACTCCCTCCACCACCTCCCCCCCATGCTTCCTGGGTCTTAAGACATTCTTTCCAACCTGTCATCCCTGGTTATCTCTTTAATCGGACAGCATGCAGCTCAAAGTAGACTATTGAGTTAGAACTGAGATTGTGGTAACATTCTGGGGAATTCGTGCTGCGTTTCTTCCAAAGTGAATATATCCTTTTTCTAAAAAATGGCAAAAAACTGCACAAAGTACTCCCAGGTGTGGTCTACCCAGGGCTTCGTCATTCTGTAGCAAAGCTCCATTTCCTTTCTCTGCCGAAAGCGAACATTCGCTTAGACTTTCTGGTTATTATTCAGACCCGCCTACCTGTCCAGTTTCCAGAATCTGGTACCCTGGGGACTGACAACATACTGGATTTCAGATCTTCCTGGATTTTGGATTGCCCGCGGATCAGATAAGAGCACACAGACGATGATGATAAGCTTTTCACTTTCAAGTTTCTGAAGTGGCCTGAGGTTGTTCTATCTTTTGTTTCTTGGGTCCGCAATCCCCTCCAGCCACCTGCCCTAACCTATCAGATACTCTCGGAAAGGTCAGTTCCTTGTATTTGATCCTGCGATCCAGGCTTTAGAGTGAGATGGCCACAAAGATCAGTGGTCACAATTATTCCAAGCTTCCTACAAACTGGCATATAATCATACGTTGTTTTTCAAAAGAGTTTGCAACTGTTCATTTCTTTTTCCATTCATCATGTTCTGTGGGTAGTTGGAATCGGGATACTTTTAAAAAAATTCATTTACAGGATGTGGCCATCACTGTTTAGGCCCATATTTATTGCCTATCCCAAAATGCCTTGAGGGCAGTTAAGTGCCAATCACATTGTTCTGGCCCAGTGGGCTGGACCAGGTAAGGACAACATTTCCTTCCTTAAAGGACATTAGTGAACCAGATGGGTTTTTTTCTAACCAGCAACAATTGCTTCATGGTCATTATTAAACTCTTAATTCCAGATCTTAATTGAACTCAAATTCCACCATCTGCCATGGCAGAGTTTGAACCTAGGTCTCTCAAACATTAGCTCAGTCTCTGGATTAACAGTCTGTGATAATGTCACTAGGCTACCACTTTTCCTTACTGTAACTGTGATACATTTCAGTGATACATGTGCGTGTGAATGACCTTCATCATCTCAAGAGTTTTTAGCAGATGCGGACATTGCTGGCTGGGCTAGCATTTATTGCCTCTCCCGAATTACCTCTTGTCCTGAATGGCTTGCTAAGACCATTTCAGAAGGCGGTGAAGAGTAACCATAGACACACGTAGGCTGGAGCAGGTAAGGATGCTCGCATCCCTCCGCTAAAAGGACATTAACGAAACAAATGGGTTTTTCTTAAAATGACAGTTGACAATGGTTACTTGGTCTTCATTAGGCAGTTTTTAATTCCAGATTTTTAAAGAATGTTGAAATCAAATTTTGTCATCTGTTGTGTTGGGATTCAAAGCAGTGTCATAGAAACATAGAAGGTAGGAGCGGGAGTAGGCCATTCAGCCCTTCCAGTCTGCTCCACCATTCAATATGATCATGGCTGATCATCCTACTCAGTACCCTGTTCCTGCTTCCTCCCCATTACCTTCAATCCCTTTAACCCTAATAACTAACTCCCTCTTAAAAGAATTCAATGTTCTGACCTCAGCCACTTTCTGTGGCAGAGAATTCCACAGGCTCACCACTCTCTGGATGGAGAAATTTCTCTCCATCTCAACCCTAAATGGCCTACTCCATATCCTTACAGTGGGACCCCTGGATTCTGGAACACTCTCCCTGATCATCCTTCCTGTATTTATCCTGTTGAGACCTGTTAGAATCTTAGAGATTTCAATGAGATCCCCCTCATGCTTCTAAACTCCAGTGAATATAGTCCTGGCTGACCCAGTCTGTCATCAAAAATCAGTCTTGCCATGGAGAAAGTGAGGACTGCTGGAGATCAGCGTCAAGAGTGTGGTGCTGGAAAAGCACAGCCGGTCAGGCAGCATCCGAGGAGCAGGAGCATCGACATTTCGGGCATAGCTCTTCATCAGGAATGAGAAACGTCGATGCTCCTGCTCCTCAGATGCTGCCTGACCAGCTGTGCTTTTCCAGCACCAAGCTCTCGATCCAGTCCTGCCGTTCCAGGAATCAGTCTGGGAAACCTACGTTTCACCATTCCACTGCCCACTAAATGCATCCTGTCCCTTTGATTTCACTCCCACTTCACAGTATCGCTCGGTTGCAAATCTTTAGATATTTCTACAGTCTAACACACACTTCTCTTTTCTCCATCCAAGGACAAACCAGCATGTGAATGTTTATGGAACTTCATTTACTGTCAGTTGTTTAACTGTTCATCCCCATTGGATGTGGCAGGACTGTAGAACTTTGATCTCACTCATCAGTTGTGGGAATACTTAGTTCTGACTGTAACTGCACAAGAATGCACAGACTACACAGACATCG
Source organism: Chiloscyllium punctatum (assembly GCF_047496795.1). Taxonomy (NCBI): domain Eukaryota; kingdom Metazoa; phylum Chordata; class Chondrichthyes; order Orectolobiformes; family Hemiscylliidae; genus Chiloscyllium; species Chiloscyllium punctatum. The sequence goes on along the minus strand of NC_092762.1, from coordinate 80,089,151 downwards.
AGGGTGTGCAGAATACATAATTAGAGTGTAGAGAATACATTTTGAGAGGCCAATGTTCATAAACCATCTGCTGGCACGTTGTTATGTAGGTATGTGAGTCTGCAGATGAAATCTGAGAACTGAATTTCTGTGGATATGCTCTGGGATTACAAGGGCTGGTCTTTCAGTGTCCTAGCTGTAAGAAAGTGTAGAGTCCAGCAAATGGAATTGTACTTTTGCTGTGGTTAGAGATTCTGATCAAGTACGCAAAACTGCATTTAACAAACATCCCACCCACCCCATCCCTAGCACCAGGTATGTTTGAGGGGGCTTGCAATATAGTGGCCAGCCCACTAATTCCCCATCCGTGCCTAAATTCTCCCCCACATATTGCAAAAGACGAATTCTAAAATGGGTAGCTCACTGCATTTTTAAATCAGTATCTCAGGATCCATTGGTCTTGTCAGAAGCTCACGATATTCCCATAAAGTGATTGCTACAGCCAGGCAGGCAGAGCACTTTATTGTTAAAGTATAGGAAGTAAAGGGGTCTGTCTTCGTTGGGTTCTCCTGTCCATTGCGGGCACACCTGCCAACCTCCTGAAAAGAGGGTGTATTCCCCATTCCTCCACAGAAGTTGAAACCCTCTTTACATTGGTCAAACCTTCTCTGCTCAAATCCCCCTGCATTGGCCACAGGTCTGATGTTATGTTCGGCCTCCTTCTGGAACTACCTGCCCTCCTATCTCCAGGGCAATCAGATTGGCTCCAAATGGTGGCCCTCTTCCTACTGAGGGGCAAATTCCCATCCTGCATCACTTTGATCATGAACGCATTATAGCTATGGGACTGGGTGCCGACTTTCCTTCCAAATGTGGGGCACTGGGAGAGCAGTCTGCCCCCAATTTTAGTAAAATTCTGCCCTTTATCACTAGTGGACAGTGGGACTTCAAGTAAGAGGAGGGGGTGTAGCACTAATAATCAGAGAGGGTATCACAGCTACAGAAGCTTCCATTGTCGAAGAAGATCTGCCTACCGAGTCAGTACGGGTGGAAATTAGGAACAGCAAGGGAGCAGTCACCTCGTTAGGGGTTTACTACAGGCCCCCCAATAGCAGCAGGGAGATGGAAGAAAGCATAGGTCGGCAGATTTTGGAAAAGTGTGGACGTAGTAGGGTTGTTGTAATGGGTGACTTTAACTTCCCCAATATTGATTGGAACCTCCTTCGAGCAGAAGATTTGAATGGACGTGTTTTTGTAAGGTGTGTTCAGGAGGGTTTCCTAACTCAGTACGTTGACAGGCTGACAAGGGGAGAGGCCATTCTAGACTTGGTGCTCGGAAACGAGCTGGGACAGGTATCAGATCGTGTGGTGGGAGAGCACTTTGGTGATAGTGACCACAACTGCCTCATAGCTATAGAGAAGGAGAGGATTAGGCAAAATGGGAGGATATTTAATTGGGGAAGCAGAAACTATGATGCGATTAGACATGAGTTAGGAAGCATGGATTGGGAGCAATTGTTCCATGGTAAAGGCACTATAGACATGTGGAGACTGTTTAAGGAACAGTTGTTGCGAGTGGTGAGTAAATATGTCCCTCTGAGACAGGCAAGAAGGGGTAAGATAAAGGAACCTTGGATGACGAGAGCGGTGGAGCTTCTCGTCAAAAGGAAGAAGGTAGCTTACATAAGGTGGAGGAGGCTAGGGTCTTACTCAGCTCTAGAGGATTACAGGCAGGCGAGGAAGGAGCTCAAAAATGGTCTGAGGACAGTCAGGAGGGGGCACGAGAACGGCTTGGCAGAACGGATTAGGGAGAACACAACGGCATTTTACACTTATGTGAGGAATAAGAGAATGGTCAAAGAAAGAGTAGGCCCAATCAGGGATAGCATAGGGAACTTGTGTGTGGAGTCTAAGGAGGTAGGGGAAGCCCTAAATGAGTTTTTTGCTTCTGTCTTTACGAAAGAAACAAACTTTGTAGTGAATGAAACCTTTGAAGAGCAGGCGTGCATGCTGAAATGGATAGAGATAGAGGAAGCTGATGTGCTGAAAAGTTTGTCAAACATTAAGATTGACAAGTCGCCAGGCCCAGACCAGATTTGTCCTCGGCTGCTTTGGGAAACGAGAAACGCAATTGCTTCGCCACTTGCGAAGATCTTTGCATCCTCGCTCCCCACTGGAGTCGTACCTGAGGACTGGAGAGAGGCAAATGTAATTCCTCTCTTCAAGAAAGGAAATATGGAAATCCCCGGCAATTACAGACCAGTAAGTCTCACGTCTGTCGTCTGCAAGGTGTTAGAAAGGATTCTGAGGGATAGGAATCATGATCATCTGGAAGAGCATAGCTTGATTAAATGCAGTCAACACGGCTTTGTGAGGAGCAGGTCATGCCTCACAAATCTTATCGAGTTCTTTGAGGATGTGACTAGAAACGTTGATGAGGGTCGAGCTGTGGATGTGGTATATATGGACTTCAGCAAGGCATTTGATAAGGTTCCCCATGGTAGGCTCATTCAGAAGGTCAGGAGGAATGGGATACAGGGGAACTTAGCTGTCTGGATACAGAATTAGCTGGTCAACAGAAGACAGCGAGTGGTAGTAGAAGGAAAATATTCTGCCTGGAAGTCAGTGGTGAGTGGTGTTCCACAGGGCTCTGTCCTTGGGCCTCTACTGTTTGTAAGTTTTATTAATGACTTGGATGAGGGGATTGAAGTTTGCAGATGACACAAAGGTTAGAGGTGTCGTTGACAGTATAGAGGGCTATTGTAGGCTGCAGTGGGACATTGACAGGATGCAGAGATGGGCTGAGAGGTGGCAGATGGAGTTCAACCTGGATAAATGCAAGGTGATGCATTTTGGAAGGTCGAATTTGAAAGCTGAGTACAGGATTAAGGATAGGATTCTTGGCAGTGTGGAGGAACAGAGGGATCTTGGTGTGCAGGTACATAGATCCCTTAAAATGGCCTCCCAAGTGGACAGGGTTGTTAAGAAAGCATATGGTGTTTTGGCTTTCATTAACAAGGGGATTGAGTTTAAGAGTCGTGAGAGCTTGTTGCAGCTCTATAAAACTTTGGTTAGACCGCACTTGGAATACTGCGTCCAGTTTTGGTTGCCCTATTATAGGAAAGATGTGGATGCTTTGGAGAGGGTTCAGAGGAGGTTTACCAGGATGCTGTCTGGACTGGAGGGCTTATCTTATGAAGAGAGGTTGACTGAGCTCAGACCTTTTTCATTGGAGAAAAGGAGGAGGAGAGGGGATCTAATTGAGGTATACAAGATAATGAGATGCATAGATAGAGTCGATAGCCAGAGATTATTTCCTAGGGCAGAAATGGCTAGCATGAGGGGTCATAGTTTTAAACTGATTGGAGGAAAGTATAGAGAGGATGTCAGAGGTGGGTTCTTTACACAGAGAGTTGTGAGAGCATGGAATGTGTTGCCAGCAGCAGTTGTGGAAGCAAGGTCATTGGGGACATTTAAGAGACTGCTGGACATACATATGGTCACAGAAATTTGAGGGTGCATACATGAGGATCAATGGTAGGCACAACATTGTGGGCTGAAGGGCCTGTTCTGTGCTGTACTGTTCTATGTTCTATGTTCTATGTTGTTTCATTGTCCTCTCTGTAAATGAGAGCTCTGCGTATATAGGAATGCTCAGTGAAGCCTGTACAAAGTTTAAAATCACACACAACACCAGGTGATAGTCCAACAAGTTTATTTGGAAGCACTAGCTTTCAAAGTGCTGCTCCTTCATCAGGTGCTCCTTAATCAGCAGTGCTCCGAAAGCTAGTGCTTCCAAATAAACCTGTTGGACTATAACCTGGTGTTGTGTGTGATTTTAAACTTTGTACACCCCAGTCCAACACCGACACCCTGCTCAGCCTGTTCTGATGATGCCATCCAGGTGTAACCCCAGGGTGCTGCAAGAAAGTAATGCACCTCTCCCCTCTGCCAGCACAAGTCCTTCACTCTACTCTCTGCTATCTCATAGTCTCTCGATCTCTGTCAATCCACTCAGCTCCCACCAACACTCATGCTTGGCCATTCCCACAATTGCCTTCACTCACTGTTACCCCCACTTCAACTTGCCCCACCACTCACCCCACACGCCCTCCCTGCTGCATCCATGCTCGCTGGGAATACCTCACCATCTCTTGCACCTTGGTGCTAATGGCCATGCCATCTACTGTTACCTGATTCCTTTCCCCACTATCTGCTGCTACAGGAGATACAGACCATAACAGGGGCAGAGAGGGAACCTATGCAGACTGAGAGGGGAAATGCCTGACCTTTTGATCCTCAGTCCCTGTGAGATGAGAGTCCTTGTGTCCATGGACCAATGTGCTTTCTCTTTAAAAGCCCACTGCTGGGAGTTTGCTGCAGCTCCCTCCACGAATCACTGGCCTTCTGCCGCTCCAAGCGCAGTCACAGCCATTTTCCTCCTCATTGCGCACTTTCCGTTTGTGTCTCGACAGAAGGTGACAATGAGTGGTCCTCAGTCAGGGGCTGTCAACTTCCACCTGACTGTGTGTCAGTGAGCCAAGATTAGAGTAATGCTGGAAAAGCACAGCAGGTCAGGCAGCATCCAAGAAGCAGGAAAATAGATGTTTCAGGCAAAAGCCCTTCATCAGGAATGCCATCCGGGGTGGAGAGATAAATGGGAGTGGGATGGGGCTGGGGCTGGGGAGAAGGCAGCTAAGAGTGCGACAGGTGGATGGAGGTGGGGATGAAGGTGATAGGTCAGAGAGGAGGGTGGAGCGGATAGATGTGAAGGAGGATTGACAGGTAGAACAGGTCATGAGGATGGTGCTGAGCTGGAAGGTTGGAGCTGGGGGTAAGGTGGGGGGAGGGGAAATGAGGAAACTGGTAAAGGCCACATCGATGCCCTGGTGGTTAAATGTTCTGAGGCGGAAGCTGAGGTGTTCTTCCTCCAGGCGTGGCGATGGAAGAGGCCCAGGACTTCCATGTCCTCGGCAAAGTGGGAGGGGGAGTTGAAATGTTGGGCCACGGGGCAGTGGGGTTGATTGGTGCGGGTGTCCTGGAGATGTTCCCTAAAGCACTCTGTGAGAAGGCGTCCAGTCTCCCCAGTGTAAAGGAGACCGCATCGAGAGCAATGGATAAAATAAATAACATTGGTGGATGTGCAGCTGAAATTTTGATGGATGTGGAAGGCTCCTTTCTGGCCTTGGATGGAGGTGAAGGGGGAGGTATGGGCGCATGTTTTGCAATTCCTGTGGTGGCAGGGGAAGGTGCCAGGAGGGGAGTGTGGATTGTTGGGGGGCATGGACCTGACCAGGTATTCATGGAGGGAATTGTCTTTGCGAAAAATGGATAGGGGTGGGGAGGAAAATATATCTCTGGTGGTGAGGTCCATTTGTAGGTAGCTGTAGGAGTCAGTGATCCCCTGGGTATCCACATCCTCCTCCAACCTCCAACTGACTGTGTCAGTGAGCCCTTGTGTATCCATATCCTCTTCCTGGTATTCCATCCTGTTAACTCCACAGGCCTCACACTTCGCCAATACCCTACCCAACTGTCTACATGCCACTACACCTGACTACATTCCCCTACACCTGTCTCCATGCTCCTACACCTGTCTACACGCCCTTACAAGTATCTACATTCCCCTACACCTGTCTACACGCACCTACACCTATCTAAATTCTCCTAAACATGTCTCCAAGCCCCTACACCTGTCTACAAGCCCCTAAACCTGTCTACACACCCCGACACCTGTCTACACACCCCTACAACTGTCTACATGTCCCTACACCTGTGCACATGTCCCTACACCTGTCTAAACTCCCCTACACCTGTCTACACACACCTACAACTGTCTACACACCCCCGCACCTGTCTACAATCCCCCACACCTGTCTACACTCCCCTACAACTGACTACATTCCCCTACACCTGTCTACACGCCATTATACCTGTCTACATTCCCCGACACCTGTCTATATACCCCTACACCTGTCTACACACACCTACAACTGTCTACATGCCCTTACACCTGTCTATATGCCCCTACACTTGTCTACATTCCCCTTCACCTGTCTACATGCCCCTACACTTGTCTACATTCCCATACACCTGTCTACACGCCCCTATACCTGTCTATATTCACCTACACCTGTCTACATTCCCATACACCTGTCTACACGCCCCTATACCTGTCTATATTCACCTACACCTGTCTACACTCCCCTACACCTGTCTACAGGCCCCCACACCTGTCTACACACCCCTACACCTGTCTACATTCCCCTACACCTGTCTACGTTCCCCTACACCTGCCTACACGCCCCACACCTGTCTACACACCCCTATATCTGTCTATGTTTCCCTACACCTGTCTACATTCCCCTACACCTGTCTACATTCCCCTACACCTGTCTACATGCCCCTACACTTGTCTACATTCCCCTAGACCTGTCTACATGCCCCGACACTTGTTTACATGCCCCTACACCTGTCTATATTCCCCTACACCTGTCTACATTCCCCTACACCTGTCTACATGCCCCCGCACCTGTCAACATACCCCACACCTGCCTACACAACCCTACACCTGTCTACATGTCCCCAAACCTGTCTACAATCCCGTACACCTGTCTACATGCCCCTGCACCTGTCTAAATGCCTCCACACCTGTCTACACATCCCTACACCTGTCTACATGCCCCCACACATGTCTACACACCCCCATACCTGTCTACATTCCCCACCTGTCTACATTCCCCTACACCTGTCTACATGCCCTCACACCTGTCTACATTCCCCTACACCTGTCTATATTCCCCTACACCTGTCTACATGCCCCCACACCTGTCTACACACCCCTACACCTGTCTACACATCCCTACACCTGTCTACATGCCCCCACACATGTCTACACACCCCCATACCTGTCTACATTCCCCACCTGTCTACATTCCCCTACACCTGTCTACATGCCCTCACACCTGTCTACATTCCCCTACACCTGTCTATATTCCCCTACACCTGTCTACATGCCCCCACACCTGTCTACACACCCCTACACCTGTCTACACATCCCTACACCTGTCTACATGCCCCCACACATGTCTACACATCCCCATACCTGTCTACATTCCCCTACACCTGTCAAGATGCCCCCAAACCTGTCTACAATCCTGTACACCTGTCTACACACCCCTACACCTGTCTACATTCCCCTACACCTGTCTACATGCCACCGCACCTGTCTAAATGCCCCCAAACCTGTCTACACACCCCTACACCTGTCTACACACCCCTATACCTGTCTACATGCCCCCACACATGTCTACTCATCCCCACACCTGTCTACATTCCCCTACACCTGTCTACATGCCCCCACACCTGTCTACATTCCCCTACACCTGTATACATGCCCTACACCTGTCTACATGCCCCCACACCTACATGCCCCCACACCTGTCTACATTCCCATACACCTGTCTACAAGCCCCCACTCCTGTCTACATTCCCCTACACCTGTATACATGCCCTACACCTGTCTACATGCCCCCACACCTGTCCACATGCCCCCACACCTGTCTACATTCCCCTACACCTGTCTACATGCCCTCACACCTGTCTACATTCCCCTACACCTGTCAATATTCCCCTACACCTGTCTACATGCCCCCACACCTGTCTGCACTCCCCTACACCTGTCTACACACCCCCACACCTGTCTACATCCCCCTACACCTATCTACATTCCCAACACCTATCTACATACCCCTACACCTGTCTACATGCCCCCACTCCTGTCTACATTCCCTTACACCTGTCTACATTCCATAACACCTGTCTACATGCCCCCATACCTGTCTACATGCCCCCATACCTGTCTACATTCCCCACACCTGTCTACATTCCCTTACACCTGTCTACATTCCCCTACACCTGTCTACATTCCCTTACACCTGTCTACACGCCCACACCTGTCTACGTTCCCCTACACCTGTCTACGTTCCCCTACTCCTGTCTACATGCCCCTACACCTGTCTCCAAGCCCCCACACCTGTCTACGTTCCCCTACACCTGTCTACATCCCCCCACACCTGTCTACACGCCCACACCTGTCTATGTTCCCCGACACCTGTCTACGTTCCCCTACTCCTGTCTACAATCCCCTACCCCTGTCTACCTTCCCCCACACCTGTCTACACACTCCCACACCTGTCTACACACTCCCACACCTGTCTACATTTTCCTACACCTGTTTACATGCACCTACACCTGTCTACACATCCCCACACCTGTCTACATTCCCCTATACCTGTCTACACACCCCTGAACCTGTCTACATGTCCCCACACCTGTTTATATTCCCCTACCCTTGTCTACACACCCCCACACCTGTCTACACACCCCTCACCTGTCTACATGCCCCTACACCTGTCTACATGCCCCTACACCTGTCTCCAAGCCCCTACACCTGTCTACATGCCCCCACACCTGTCTACGTTCCCCTACACTGTCTACACACCCCTACACCTGTCTATACACTCCCACACCTGTCTACACACCCCTATATTTGTCTATGTTTCCCTACACCTGTCTACGTTCCCCTACCCCTCTCTACATTCCCCTACACCTGTCTACATGCCACTAATCCTGTCTTTCCCACACACCTGTCTACATGCACCTGCGCCTGTCTGCACCCCCCCGCACCTGTCTACACACCACCACACTTGTCTATATTCCCCCACACCTGTTTACATGCCCCTACACCTATCTACATGCCTCTATACCTGTCTATATTCTCCTACACCTATCTACATACCCCTTCACCTGTGTACATACCTCTACACCCGTCTACTTATCCCCACACCTGTCTATATGCCCGTATATCTGCTGACTGCTCCTGGCCAGCCCCTAAAATATGAGGTACCCATACCTCATTCATTGCCACAATCCCCTTCCCCCCACACGCAGTGTTGAAGCCTGTGTGCTCCTAACTGTGGACAAACATGTCCCCCCTGCAATAAATACATCCCAGTCATGCTTTACCGTATTCCCTTCCCACTGACCTTACTCCCACACTGCACCATTCTTTACTGCCCCTTCCCAGAGCTCACAGACCCTGCGCTGTACAGCGAGATGTCAAGACTCAGTCTCAAAGCAGAGTTGAGATGTGTGGTGCTGGAAAAGCACTGCAAGTTAGGCAGCATCCTAGAAGCAGGAGAGTCGACGTTTCGGGTATAAGCCCTTCATCAAGAATGTCAAAGCAGCAGCTTTCCTTCCCTCTATCCTTCACCCTCCCCCTCCCCAACCTCTCCCAGCCCCCATCCCTTTTCCTCTTTGTGGACTGACTCAATGGGTTAACCATGGCCACCCTTTGAATGACCTGACCAGACAGGACTGAAGACGTTTTGCTTCTTCCCTCTGATTGGTGCCTATACATTAGCACTGATCATGTTAGCCCTACACCAGCTCCTGTCCTGCACAACTGAACACTATGGAACTAAAGGACTGACTGTGATCCACTCCCTGGATGGCAGAGGCCTGGAGCCCCCTCACCAATAAAACCCTGAGTGTACGCCTGACCATGGCCAATCCCCCCGGATTGGTTTGGAGGTAGGTGCCTCCATTGACTTCGGTGAGGTTCACCCCTCTCAGGCTGTGAGGCTTGGCTGTACAAACTATGTGCTTGTCATTTGAGCTATTGGCACGTGGAGCAGGGAATAAGAACGACAAAAGATTGGTCCTGTCTTCAGAACCTCACCGTATGGCTGCCTTGCCTATGAGTGTGCAGGTACAGATATGTGAGCAAGGACCAAAATGTGAGAGAAATTACACTGTGATGCAGCCCGGTTGCAGTCCATGAGCTGGGTACCTGTTTCTGTGTCTTTTGCAGTAGCATTGCCAGTTTGCCAGAAGCCCCTGCAGTTCGAACCTGTGCTTCCACAGCACATTACCATCATTAATCCGTTTTTAATATATCCCCACTTTCCCCAGGGAGAAAGTCCTGGCCTCCTCTTGGCAAATAGCCAGCATTACTTGATTGAAATTTGCCAATGGGAGGTGTTGGGGGCAGGAATTTCCCTTCAGGGAAGCAGGGATGGAAAAATGAGTTACTTGTGGGTGAATCACAGGCAAAGACTTATGTCCCTTCATTCTGTGCCAGGCTACGACACTCCTGAGAGCAACTTGTAACTGCAACTTGCAACCCAGAGAAAGAAAAACACAAGGATCTGCATAGAATTGGGCAGTCTTCCTATGACTTGGAATAGAGCTTTAGGGAGGATCCCACTCGTTTCAAGGAAAAAGAAATCTATTCCTGAGTTAAATTTGTAAAAAAACACACACATCACCAGATGTTGCTGGATACTAATCTGTGTGGGGGAAAGGTTAGTGTTTCTCATGCTCATAATTTTTTTATTATTGTTCCCAAAAAGAGGGCATTGCTGGTTAGGCCAGCGTTTACTGCCCATCCCTAATTGCCCCCAGGACAGTCAGAAGTCAGCCACCTTGCCCTGGGTCTGGAGTCACGTGTAGGCCAGACCAAGTAAAGATGGCAGTTTCCTTCCCTAAAGGACATTAGTGAACCACTTGGGTTTTTCGTGCAATTGGCAATGGTTTCATGGTCATCATCAGTCTCTTAATTTTAAGGAAGTAATGTTGAGTTTGAATTTCGTCATCTGTTGTGGAGGGATTCGAACCCAGGACTCCAGAACATTAGCTGGATTAATAATTGAGCAATAATATCACAAGGGCCATCACTGTCCTGGGATTGTGCCCTTGGCTGCGGATTGGTTGTAGGCAACTTGTTTGGAGTGAGCCGTGAGCTGAATTCACCAAGTGCCCACTCTGGTTTCTCAGGAGTGTTAAGTTTTCCCAGCGTCTTGCTTATTGATCAAGTTTAGTAAAATAATATTAATGAGTGAATCATGCAGCCAACAACATGTTTCATGAGCAATAATCACCATCAATTTGCAACTTGCTGCTGCCTAGTGAGAAACTCACCATGCTGCATATGAAACCCATGAAAGGGGGTGTAAGTTACTCTCAATGTCCAAATGGGCCTCCCCAAACTTATCATTCAAACTCTCCTCCCCGCCATAGCCCACATCACTCACACTTCTGAGGTATTGCCCATAGTTCCTTTAACATGGTCATCGGTAACTTTGAATGAAGCGCAAAGCACTCAGGATACTAAAACAATCAACAGCTTTGATGGCAAATGCTCTTTTTTATTCACTCATGGCTGTGGGCATCACTGACTGGGCCAGCATTTATTGCCCATCTGTATTTGCACTTGAGGAGGTGATTCTTGAACCGCTGCAGTCCATGTACTGTCAAAAGATCCTCAATGCCATGTTTATGACAGCTGTCTTCTTGGAAAATATGATCCCTCACCATAGGCTCACCTTGACCCGGTCAATTTGAACTTTTTGCCTTCCATACACTTCGGGAGATGTGACCTTCTGCAACCACCCTGGGCCACCACTTGGCAAGTCATCTCTCCAAATAGCTTAAGTATAAAGTTAACCCTTTTCTCAGCAATGGTTTGCAATGCCCTTTAGGGGAAATATCTCTGCCAGCCTTGAACTGTCCTGGTTGGCAACATGTTCAGGCTGCGTTTTGCAGTTCTGCAGATTTTTAGAAAGTTTTCCAAAACTTGTCTGTTAGACCACAAATGCATTTCAAGATCTACTTCAAGAAACATCAACAATTGTGCCTCACAACCCTTCAGTCTCTGATATGAGATGTTGACCAAGTTAGGATAAGGGTTCAGTCCCTTTACTTGTTCTCCATGCCAGAATCAAATAAAACCAAATCCTGCATTGATCTAGCATTTTTCATTACCTCAAGACGTTCTGACACTCTTAAAGTGGGTATTCTTGAAGTGGGCTCACTGTTAAAGTGTAGAGATGACCAACTTGCCCGCGGAAAGAGCTTACAATGTGATTATAACTGAATAATCTGTTTTTCAAGTAATATTATTTGAGGGATAAATATTGGTCAGGACATGAAACAAAACTCCTTTTCTCTTATTTGAATAAATGTCATGGGATTGATTACATCCCCATGACTGGGCAGTGGACCTTTTGGTTCATGCTAAATGAAACTTAAGGTGTGTAATACTGCCTTGTGACTACATTGCAGTGTTAGCATCGAGGTTTTTAACTGTAAGATTAGTTTCAAGACTCTGAGGTAATTCCTCTTGAAGCATAAGAGATTGAGGAGAGATCTGATACAGGTATTCAAAATACTGACAGGTTTCAATGAAGTAGACAAGGAAAAGCTGTTCCCACTAGATGTTCATATAAGGACTAAGGAACGGGGCTCTTATGACCACAGACCAGTTTCAAGGCTACCTCTTTCAGAGATATGTCATTATACATCTGAACAGATTAATCAAAAAATATCTACAAGGGGATGTGAATATAAAAGGTATGGTTAGTAAATTTGCAGATGACACCAAAATTGATTGTGTGGTGGACAGTGACGAAGGTTACCTCAGAGTGAAATGGGATCTTCATCAGACAGCTCGGCTGAGGAGTGGCAGATGGAGTTTAATTGTGACGTGCTACATTTTGGAAAGGAAAGTCAGCGCAGGTCTTATACACTTAATGATAAGGTCCTGGGGAGTGTTGCCGAACAAAGGGACGTTGGCGTGCAGGTACATAGTTCCTTGAAAGTGGAGTCACAGGTAGACAGAATAGTGAAAAAGGTGTTTATAGGTCAGTGCATTGAGTATAGGAATTGGGAGGTCATGTTGCAGGTGTACAGGACATTAGTTAGGCCACTTTTGGAATACTGAGTTCAATTCTGGTCTCCTTCCAATCGGAAGGATGTTGTGAAACTTGAAAGGGTTCAGAAAAGATTTACAAGGATTCTGCCAGGGTAGAGGTGATTAGGCTGGGGCTATTTTTTTCTGGAGCTTCAGAGCTGAGGGATGACCTTATCAAGGTTTATAAAATCATGAGGGGCGTGGATAAGGTGAAAAGCAAAGGTCTTTTCCAAAAGGGCAGTCCAAAACTAGAGGGCACAAGTTTAAGGTGAGAGGGGAAAGATTTAAAAAGGACTTAAGGGGCAACTTTTTCATGCAGAGGGCTGTGTGTGTATGGAATGAGCTGCCAGAGAAAATGGTGGAGATTGGTACAAGTGCAACATTTAAAATGCAACTCGATGGGTATATGAATAGGAAGGGTTTGGAGGGATATGGGCCGGGCGCTGGCAAATGGGACTAGATTATTGAGGAATTCTGGTGGGCATGGATGAGTTGGACCAAAGGGTCTGATTCTGTCTTTACCTCTCAGTGACATTATGACTCTAAGTAAACATCAGCTGTTCATACAAGCACTAAGAGAGGGGGCTTTAATGATCACCAGGCCAGATTCAAGCCTACCTGCTTAAGAGGTGTGTCATTATACATCTAAATAGATTGATCATAAAATATTTACAAGGACTAAGGGATGCAGGTTTACATTTTTGAGTAAGGGATCCAGGGGCGACACTAGGGAAATAACTTTTCATGCAGTGGTAATGACCTGGAACCCTCTGGATGAGAGGATAGTGGAAGTGAAGAAGGATGACTGATTTCAAAAGGGATTTGGATGAGCATCTGAGAGAAATGAACTTGAAGGCTAAGAGGCTAGAGCAGGGAGTATGACTGTATAAATTGCTCAACAGGGAGCCAGCATGGACCTGATGGATGGAGTGGCCTCCTTCCTTGCCATAAGGACTCTGATTTTCTAACTCCATGGTGTGTTTATCTGTAAAATGGGACTAAAATACGTTTCCTACTCCAGGGTGTGTAGGCTATCACACAGCCATGGAAGAATACTATTGCAGTGGGATTACAATAGCTAGCCGGCTGTTTTTCACTAGCGCAGACTTAATGGGCTGAAGTGCCTTTGTCTGTGCTATAGATCTCTATGACAGTCTGAAGGGTTATCCTAGCTTTGACATAACAAATGAAAAGACTCTGATTAAACTGCAGCTCTTTTACATCCCTACTTTCCAGTGTGAAATTCCTGGCCTCTACTTGGCAGATGGCCATCATTGCGTGATCAAAATTTGCCTGTAGGGGCCAGAAATTTCCCTGCAGGAAAGCAGAGATGGAAAAATAAGTTATTTGTGGGGTGGCGTAGACCTATGTCCCTTTGAGTCTATGTTAGGTTACGACACTCCTGAGTGCAACCTGTGAGTGAGACACTTGCTTTGGATTGTGCTTCTCAACAAGAATTCAGTTTGTGGACTGCTCCGAGTCTGTTCCAAAGCCAAGTTTCTCTGTAACATAGAGAAAGAAAAAACAGTCTACGCAGAATTGGGCAGTTTTTCTACTATTGCACTTGGAATAGAACTTTAAGTAGGATGTATACATTTCATAGAATTCCTACAGTGTGGAAACAGGCTATTCAGCCCATTGAGTCCATAGCAACCCTTTGAAGAGCATCCCATCCAGACCTACACATTTCTCAAGGCTAACCTCCCCCTCGCCTGTACATCCTCAGACACTTGGGACAGTTTACCACGTCCAGTCCACCTAACCTATGCATCTTTGGACTATGGGAGGAAACTACAGCAGTTGGGGGTGGAAACATACACAGACATACTTAGAATGTGCAAACTCCACACACAGTCACCCACGGGTGGAATTGAAACCAGGTCCACAGCACTGGACGCTGTAGTACTAACCACTAAGCCACATTGTTTTCCTTTTTCCTGGAAAAATGGAATCTATTCCTGAGTTAATTTTCAAAAAAAGATTGCAATTCTCTTCAACTGAATGAGTTTGCAATCTGTCTTACTATGAAAGTTAAATCCCGGCTCCCTTCAGTTTGATTTGATTTGCAATCTGTAAAGCTGTTCCGTTCATTACGTCTCTGTGCTGGCACCTAGCTTCCTTGGCAAATGTCTTTAATTGTTGACAAAAGATACGATTCAGCAATGATCTCTGTATTGGAGAAGTGAGGTTTTTTTAAAAGTTCCAAGCAGCAATATTTTTTGTCTTTGTTTCTTTCTTCCAATGCACTAAAGTGTTTTTTTTTAAAGAGTCAGATTACAAACTTAATGCGGATGTCAAACTGTCAGTCAGCAGTTTTATAACTGCTGCAAATCTCTGATTCTTAAAGCATAACAAACAGGCTTTACATTTGCTGTCCAGATGTAACTGAAGCCTCCAAAGCTGACTTATATTCAACATCGTTAAAATAAAGCCTGTCTCTGGAAGGCTTTATCTGGTTAAACAGGATGACCTCAATAACCTGCACCTGGCCTCAGGTGGAAAGCTTTCATTTGGCTTTGCTTGGCTTGAAAAGATGTGACAAGGATTGGCTTTCTCTCTCACACACACATGTGGACATACATGATCTCTCACACAATCACACACATACATGGACACACACAATCTCTGACACTATCTTTCACCCACACACACATGCACACACATGGACACAGATAATCTCTCACACACACATGTATCTCTCTCTCTCTCTCTCTCTCTGTCACACACACACAAACATACATGGTCACAGACAATTTCTCACACAATCTCACACACATACGGACACACACATGCATATCTCTCTCTCTCACTCAGTCTCACACACACACACAAACACAAACATATACGGACACAGACAATCTCTCTCTCTCTCACACACACATACACGTATCTCTCTCTCTCTCTCTCTCTCTGTCTCTCACACACAAGCATACATAGATACAGACAATCTCTCTCACACACATGGACACACACACGCATACCTCTCTCTCTCTCTGTCTCACACACACAAGCATACACGGACACAGACAATCTCACACACACGCACGCGCGTAACTCTCTCTCTGTCTCACACACACGCACAGCAAGTGGCTCAGAGCTCGTCTTCTTCCAAAAAGATGCTTTTCCTAATATATCAGTCTTCCCTCTTGACTAAACACCAAGGCAATGGTGGGCTGGGGTGATGGCGTGTGTAGGAGCTACTGGGAAATTTCTTTGGAACAAAAGCTGCAGAAACCACACTGTGGGGAAAAGGAAAGAATCCTTGCACATCAAAAACCTTGACACTGGAGGGAGAATAGGCCATTCAGCCCCTCAGGCCTGTTCTGACACTCAAAATGTTCATGGCTGATCTCCTGCTTTGGCTCCATATCCCTTTGACCAGCATATAATTACATTGATCTCAGATTTACAATTATTAATAGAACTAACATAATTGCTTTCCGTGGGAGATTATTCCAGTCATGAAGGAATGGTTCCTAATTTACCACCTTAATGGTCTGACTCAGATTTTTAAATTAAATCCCCTTTGGTGGATCCCCAAACAGCAGGAAGAGCTTCTGTCATTTTAATCATGTTCTCCTGAGAGGTCAGTGCGTCCAAGCATTATCCAGTAGGGATCTCTGTTTGCTGGTTTCAAATGGGAAACCCAACTGTTATCTAACACTTCCGCAGTATAGGAACACCCTAAAATGCCGCTCCATCACAGATTTTAGCACAATTAAGGAATTAAATCTGTAAATGTCCTAATCTCTGTGCTTAAGAAGTGACGTATTGGAGGTACCTAAAAGATTCAGGAGAGAGAGAAAAAAGCCCTCTCTTGGAGACTCCAACACAAGTGGGAACAACCTTAAAATTAGATCATTTCTGAAGCTTTGTAGCTACATCAATTCTAAATTTTAATCTTGAGTTGGATATTATTTGTTTGATAAAGGCATCGGAAGTTTTTGAACAAAAGCGGGGAATGGGCATTAGGTATGTACTAGGCAAGGGCTTTTACCCGAACCGTTGATTTTCCTGCCCCTCGGATGCTGCCTGACTTGCTGTGCTTTTCCAGCACCACTCTAATCTAGTTAGGTGTGTACAATCAGTTCTTCTATAACGCGATGGCTGTGTTCTTGTGCAACCCCGTGTTACAGAAAAATAGAAATAGCGCTTAAAGTGTGGGCGCTGCAATTGTGTTACAGCCAACACACGTTTTAAAAGTCCACACTGTAGAAACAACATCCCCAATTTGTCAATCAGGCTACAGCAAACTCACATTGACGAAACGCGCGTAATAACAGAACGGCCTGTATTTGGTTTGATCTAATTGAATACGGGAACAGGTTTGAGGGGCGTTTTTCTTCCTTAGCAACAAGCCATCAATAATTGTTGAAAAGACCCAAGTTGATTTGAATGGGCACCGAACTCCTCTGAAAAGGTGTTTTCTGATATGGGACAGTGCAGGAAAAGACCAAGCCAACACTGAATAATCCGTTATTGCTGATTTCTCGATTTAGCGTCACCCAGGCAATTGTTGGAGGTGAGGTGTAATGAAAGTTTAGAGAGTGTACACTTTACCATCAAGTTGGGGGAGGGGTACATTTTATTGGATACTTCGGCCTTTCCGTGTGTTGATATATCTCTTATCCAATTGAAAAGCTGCACCAGAGTTCTCCTGGCAGCCGTAGAGGTTTACAGCACAGAGAAAGGCTCATTGAATCTGTGCCGGTCCAGAACAGGCACCTAACTATTCTAATCCCTTTTTCCAACACTTGGCCCATAGCCTTGTATGTTTTGGCATTGCAAGAGCACATCTAAATACTTCTTAAATGTTATGAGGGTTTCCACCTCTCCCAACCTGACAGGCAGCGAGTTTCCAGATTCCCTCTGGGTGAAAAAATGTTTTCCTCACATCCCCTGTAAACCTCCTGCCCCTTATCTTAAAACTACACCCCCCCGAACCCAACCCCCCTCCCAAACCCCACCATTGCACAGCCCCAGGTCATTGATCCCTTTGCCAAGGGGAATGGTACTTTCCTGTCTACCCTATTTATGCCCCTCGTAATTATATACATCACAATCATTCCTGATGAAGGGGTTTTGCCCGAAATGTAGATTCTCCTGCTCCTTGGTTGCTGCTTGAGCTGCTGTACTTTTCCAGCACCACTCTAATCTTAATTTTACATCTCAATCATGTCCACTCTAAGTCTCCTCTGCTGAAAGAAAAATTATTCCCGTCTATCCAATCTCTCCTCCGAAACTAAAACTCTCCAACTCAGACAACCTCCTGGTAAACCCTTTCGCCAGTGCTTTCCTCCTATAATGTAGATTCCAGAGCTTCACACAATACTTGAGTTGTGACCTATTCAATGCTTTATACAGCTCCAGCATGACCTCCCTGCTCTATGCCTTAGCTAAAAAAGGCATGTGTCCTACATGTCTTGACTATTTCATCTACCTAGAGAGAAAGTGAGGACTGCAGATGCTGGAGGTCAGAGTCGAGGGTCTGGTGCTGGAAAAGCACAACAGATGCCTTCCTGTTGAAGGGCTTATGCCCGAAATGCTCATTCTCCTGCTCCTCAGACGCTGCCTGACCTGCTGTGCTTTTCCAGTGCCACATTCTCGACTATTTTATCTACCTGTTCTGTTAACTTAAAGGATCACTGGACAGGCACACACTAAGGTTCCACTGATTTCCTGTGCTTCCCAGGCTCCTACCGTACATCCTGTGTTCCCTTGCCTTCTTTGTCATTGACCACATGCACCACCTCACACTTATCCAAAGTGAAGTCCATTTGCCATTGATCAGCCGTCTGGGCAGTCTGTCTAGATCTTCCTGTCATTTAAGGCTACCCTCCTCATTATTTACCCTGCCATCGATGTTTTGTATCATCTGTGATCCGACTGATCAACCCTTCCACATCTGCAGAGTATGTGCAGAAATCTTTTTGAACTAGCTCAGGATGAGCCAACATGTGTTTTGCATTTGGACACAGCTGGAACTCCCATTTGGTAATGTAGGCAAATTGTAGCATAGTCACCAATGACTTATAAATACCAATCCGAAAGTTTGACACCGCTCAGTTCTGCATAGCAGCGTACTGTGTATTAGATTTGGAATTAAAAAATATTTCCTGGACTGAAACTCAACCCATTTGGATTTGCTCACTCCCTTCTGGATACATTAGATTATGAATGGAATCAGACAATTGGAATCTAAAGGGTATAAAATTGTGGTTGTCTAAACCAGGGGCTTTGGGTTTGAAGGGTTTTGACGGTCTGGGAAGAATCAAAATTCTTCCCTCATGGCTCATTTGTTACGTCATCTTTCCTAGGTGGATGTGAGCCAGTCAGGTCTTCGAGGCTGTGTGATCTATCTTCATCTGGAATAGCCATTAGGTTTAAAGTCCCCCTCAGGGATATGGAGGCTGGAGGAACAGTGGAAGAGAAACAAGC
Organism: Chiloscyllium punctatum; assembly: GCF_047496795.1. NCBI lineage: Eukaryota > Metazoa > Chordata > Chondrichthyes > Orectolobiformes > Hemiscylliidae > Chiloscyllium > Chiloscyllium punctatum. Next base: position 80,069,980 of record NC_092762.1, on the reverse strand, counting down.
CACACTTCCTGCTTTTGAGTGTGGTCAATGAAAATCAACTCTCACCTCTGGATTAGAAAGCTGTGGGTTCAAGTCCCAGTGCAAAGAATTCAATCTGGGCTAACATGCAGTACCAAGGGAGTGCTCAACTGTTGGAGCACTCTTTGGGTTGAGATGTGAACTTTCAGGTGAACGTAAGAGCAGGAAAATCCTGCAGGACAATATTAAAAGACAAGGCAGATTATCTGATCATTTTTTTCATAAAGGTTTGCATTGTGCATTTGTGTACTTATGGTGGACTGTCACTTTAAGGGTCCAATCACATACAATAATGATGAAATTGTTGGCTGTTTCAGGTGGCCTGTAGAGAAACATCTCGAGAAAATGCTCTTGCCGTTTAACACTTCGGCCTCCTAATTTCCCTTGGAATTTGTCAGATTGTCACACTTGGTGTTGCACATATTGATGACTATGTTTCCAACATCAAGATGACTACAACAACCAGGGTAATATGGTGGCTCAGTGGTTAGCACTGCTGCCCTGTTCAGTTCCACCCTCAGGCGACTGACTCTGTGAAGTTTGCACATTCTTCCCGTGTCTGAGTGGGTTTCAACCAGTTGCCTCCCACAGTCCAAAGATGTTGCGTGTTAGGTGGATTGGCCATGCTAACTTGCCCATAGTGTCTGGGGGTGTTCAGGTTAGGTGGATTACCATGAGAAACGCAGGTTTACAGGGATGGGGTAGCATGCTGGGTCTGGGTCGAATGTTCTTTAGAGGGCCAATGTGGATTTGATGGACTTCCACACTGTATGGATTCTATGGATTTGTAATTAAATAGCACCTCTTACTAGAATTTCCCAAGGTACTCCATAGGAGTACAGTGAAACAAACAGCTGATGCCGAGCCGTACAAGGCAATATGAGTGACAAGGACCAAAAGCTTGGTTTAGGAAGTAAGTTTGAAGGAACTGTCTAAAGGAGGAAACAGGTTGAAATTTTCGGGGATAGAACTCCAGAACTTGGGGCCTTGGAAATGGAAGGTATGGCTCATGTATGTAAAATACAGGAATCGGAAGGAAGTTATTATTTTGTTTTAAATGTTATTATTTAATTTGCTTCCACCACCTTTTCAGGTTATATATTTCAGACCATCAAAACTTGCTGTGTGAAAAAAAACCTCCTCTGTGGTTTAGTTGCGAAGCAGATTAATCTGCATCTTTGGATTATCAAGGCTACTGAAAGAGTTTTCCCATATTCACCTCATATGCGATTCAACATATGTGCTTCTATTGAATCTCTTTGAAGGATATGTCAACATTTACTGCCAATCCCTAATTGAGAAGGTAATGGTAAGCCCTCATCTTGAACTGCTGTAGAGCATGGGGTAAAGGTGCACCCATAGTGCTGTTAAGGAGACCCAGCACCAATGAAGGAACAGCAGTACATTTCCAAATCCTCTCCATATGAGCCATAGGTTTCAAAAACTGATGAATTGTATCAAAAAGCATATTCCTTCAGCTGTTTGCCAAAGAAAATGCTGACCTTACCTACCCATGCTGCATTTGCAAACCATGTCCATATGAGTGGACAACATTTGCTAAATAATGCTGAGTCTGCAACAAATTATGTTGACAGCCAATGTAGAATTGTCAGTTGGGCCCACAGTATACCTGCATGTATTGGAAGCTACCTATTAAGACACAGGGCATTGTTCTTTATAGACAAAAAAATATATAAACACACACACACACACACACACACACACAGTGCCTGATTCAGTGCAACAAAGTAGGTGTTGGCCATTCTCTGGTCCATTTCTCAGGACAATGCTTTGACCAGTTTAAAATTTAAACAAAGCCCGTGGAGTTAACTGTCATTCATCATTAACTAGTGCATCCTCATTGGCAATCCGAGTCCACTTGCCAACAATTCAGCATTCTTATACAGTGTAAATAATATTTTCATTTTGCTTTGGTATTTGTTGTAAATTATCCTGACGAGTGCAAGACAAAGGTTTCAACAAATAAATGGCCTTTTTTGAAGAAATATTAATAAAAGTGGCCATTATTTTTATTGTTGGGGAGATGGTAACTTTTCTAACCTTTCCAAATAACCTTAAGCCTTCCTTCAATCATGATTTGCCTGGACTAATATCTGCAAAAGAAAACTTATTTAAGAGAGGGATAATCATTGAGGTCTCTTTCAGAATTCAAATGTCCTCTAGTCATTACAGGCACCATCCCCTTTTCCTGAGACACAAACACTGTACTGCAAATGCAGTCAGGTTAAAGAAATAAAGGCTAATGACAGTATGAGTCACTCGCTCTTAAAAAAGTTAAAATTACTTTATGAATAAAGAAAGCCAAAAATAGATTAGTCATAACATACCACTCGCAAATGCTATAAATAACTAGTATTAGTTGGGGGCTGTACACAGTCCTCATGTGGAGTTAGACCTCAGCAGTAAGTCCCTTTATAGAGCTTGAACCTGCAAGCTAAAATTCGAAGAAGATTAACCAATCAAGCTCTCTGGATTACACCACAGGCATTTCAAACTGAATGTTAAATCTATTATTCCCCTTCCAGAATTTTCCTTTCGTCAATTTTAGAAATGTTAGTTTGGTGCCTTATGTCTTCAGCCCAAGTGTGGGGTTAGCTGTGACTATGTTCATTATGGCTTTTGCAGTTGGAAATGATAATGGCCAGCTGTTTTAGTTGTTTAGTTATCAATGAAAATGAGCAACTTTAAAGGAAAAAGTGTCACTTCTACTTCATCTCCTGGGACAATGTTAAGCTACACTTATTTGATGATATTTTAATTCTTGCCAGTTTTGTCCCATTCAATTGCATGGGGTGGGTGGGGCTGGGTTTCCACAGCCAGCTCTCAGGTACTGTCCCCATTCTTGATCTCGAAGTGTTGATGGAATGAAGGACTTTCCTTCTCGACAAACTTGATTGAGTTTTTTGATGAAGTAACAAAGAAGATTGATGAGGGCAGAGCAGTAGATGTGATCTATATGGACTTCAGTAAGGCGTTCGACAAGGTTCACCATGGGAGAGTGATTAGCAAGGTTAGATCTCATGGAATACAGGGAGAACTAGCCATTTGGATACAGAACTGGCTCAAAGGTAGAAGACAGAGGGTGGTGGTGGAGGGTTGTTTTTCAGACAGGAGGCCTGTGACCAGTGGAGTGCCACAAGGATCGGTGCTGGGCCCTCTACTTTTTGTCATTTACATAAATGATTTGGATGCGAGCATAAGAGGTACAATTAGTAAGTTTGAAGATGACACCAAAATTGGAGGTGTAGTGGACAGCGAAGAGGGTTACAATAGGATCTGGACCAGATGGGCCAATGGGCTGAGAAGTGGCAGATGGAGTTTAATTCAGATAAATGCGAAGTGCTGCATTTTAGGAAAGCAAATCTTAGCAGGACTTATACACCTAATGGTAAGGTCCTAGGGAGTGTTGCTGAACAAAGAGACCTTGGAGTGTAGATTCATAGCTCCTTGAAAGTGGAGTCGCAGGTAGATAGGATAGTGAAGAAGGCGTTTGGTATGCTTTCCTTTATTGGTCAGAGTATTGAGTACAGGAGTTGGGAGGTCATGTTGCAGCTGTACAGGACATTGGTTAGGCGACTGTTGGAACATTGCATACAATTCTGGTCTCCTTCCTATCGGAAAGATGCTGTGAAACTTGAAAGGGTTCAGAAAAGATTTACAAGGATGTTGCCAGGGTTGGAGAATCTGAGCTACAGAGAGAGGCTGAACAGGCTGGGGCTGTTTTCTCTGGAGCGTCAGAGGCTGAGGGATGACCTTATAGAGGTTTACAAAATTATGAGGGGCATGGATCGGATAAATAGACAAAGTCTTTTCCCTGGGGTCGGGGAGTCTAGAACTAGAGGGCATAGGGTTAGGGTGAGAGTGGAAAGATATAAAAGAGACCTAAGGGGCAACTTTTTCTCACAGAGGGTGGTACATGTATGGAATGAGCTGCCAGAAGATGTGTTGGAGGCTGGTACAATTGCAACATTTAAGAGGCATTTGGATGGGTATATGAATAGGAAGGGTTTGGAGGAATATGGGCCGGGTGCTGGCAGGTGGCACTAGATTGGGTTGGGATATCTGGTTAGCATGGACGGGTTGGACCAAAGGATCTGTTTCCATGCTGTACATCTCTATGACTCTATGACCTCTCTCCATGTCTGAGGACAGATGACCCTCAGGGTAAGCCATCTCCAGTTGTGAGAAAGCAGCCCTATGGTCTGATTGGACCATTTTTGATGGAATATCTATTCGTTAATGGGACCAACTCAATCCTGACTTATCAGGAACCAAGACTCACACTCCCTTGCATACAGACACACTCTCTCTCTAACACACACACACACACTCGCACGCACATACACGCACACACACGTGCGTGCACGCTTCCTCACATACACACACTCTCTCTCTGCCTCTCTCTCTCTCACCCACACAGTCAGACTCACACAAAACTCTTACACACACACATATACACACACACGTGTGCTTCCTCATACACACACACACTCTCTCCCCCCCCCTCGCTCTCACCCACAGCCACACTCACACAAAACTCTTACACACACAGGTAACACATTCTCACACACACACACAAATTCGCACATAAACACACACTCTTTCTCTCTCACACACAGAGTCACACATACAAAGCTCACACACGCACACACTCACATCACATGGATACACATACACAAATACAGAGAGCTGGATTTTCCTTGCCTCAGGGGTGTGGGAGTGAAACAGAGATCAGGACTGTTTCTGGGAACTTGAAGCTGCCAAAGCTGGGGAAGGGGTGGGGTGATGGAAAAAGTAAGTCATTGTTATGTTCATGGGGATCCTCCCCTCTTTCCCACATCCTCGGTATTTGACTTGGAGGAGGGTTCACCGTCCAGTTGGATGGATGGCGGATGGACCCTCAATGGTGGAAGCCCGGTTAGAGACCTCCCCCAATTAAAAGGAACAGCAATGGCAGGTCACTGAGAGTGTGCGCAGTGGAGGGGGGCTTCAACATGGAGGCATTCTCTCCTGGACATTTCAAAATCTAAACAGAAGGGGTTCCTCGGAGTGAAGTTGCTCCTCTGTAAAGAGGAGCCCCACTCCAGGATGTCCCCCCCCCCAACCCTTGCTGGTTTGGCACCTGGTAGGGGGGAGGTCCCTTTTTAGGCCACTCTGGAGCATTGACCCTGCCTCCACTAACCTACCCCAGCTCCTTGTACCTAAATTCACTGCCATTGGAAAACCAGATGCCAACTAGAAACTTTCTGGTAGCATCTTTCAGTTATTAAGATATAGGAGCAGAATTCGGCTATTTGGCCCATCAAGTCTGCTCCATCATTTAATTGTGGCTGATATGTTTCTCAATTCCATTCTCCTGCCTTTCCCCATGACCCTCAATCCCTTTACTGATCAAGTGCCTTTATCTCTCTGTTAAATACATTCAATAACTTGGTCTACACAGCCCTCTGTGTCAATGAGTTCCACAGAGTCACCACACCCGGCTAAAGAAATTCCTCCTCATTTCAATCTGAGGCTGTGCCCTTGCTTTCCAGTCTCTCCTACTAGTGGAAACATCTTCTCCATGTCCACTCAGTCCAGGCCTCTCAAATTCTGTAAGTTACAATGAGTTACTCTCCTCGTCCTTCTATCTCAATCGAGTGCAGACCCAGGGTCCTCAACTGCTCCTCATAAGACAAGCCCTTCATCCTTGGGATCATTCTTGTAAACCTCCTCTGGACTCTTGCCAATGCCAGCATAGACTTCCTTAGATATGGGGCCCAAAACAGCTCACAATATTTGAAATGTGGTCTGACCAGAGCCTCATACAGACTCAGCAGCACATCTCTGCTCTTGAATTCTAGCCTTCTTGGAATGAATGCTAACATCACATTTCCCTTCCTAGCTGTACGATAAACTTAAGAGAATCTCGAACCAGCACCCCTAAGTTCTTTTGTATTCAGATTTCTGAAGCTTTTCCCCATTTAGACAATAATGCCTCAATTCCTCTGACCAAAGTGCATTACCTCACACTTTCCAACATTGTAATCCATCTGCCACTTCTTTGCACACTCTCCTCACCAGTCCAAGTCCTGCTCCGGTCTCCCTGTCTCCTCAACATTACCTGTCCCTCCACCTGTCTTTCTTTCATCTACAAATTTAGCAGCAATGCCCTCAGTTCTTCCATCCAGATTATGAACGTATGTGGTCCTGACAGCGAACCCTGTGGAACTGCATTAGTCACCACTGCCGTCCTGCAACTTCAGTTGGACATTGGTATGCTAGTGAGGATGACTTTCAGTGCAGTGTAGTATAAAGTGATCCATTTAGGTACATAAAAAAACTTTGCTATATAAAAAAAGGGCTTAATATTCTTAAGGGCTTTCAGGAGCAGAGACCTGGGGTGTATCTATACAAGTCATTAAACCTGGCAGGACATGTTGAAAGAGAGCTATTAATGAAATGTACAATGTTCTCGGCTTCATACATAGGGTCATGGAGTACAACAGCCGGCAAGTTCTGATGAACTTATATTAGATACTGGTTAGACCTCAGCTGGAGCACTGTGCATGGTTCTGGGTGCCACTCTATAGGAAGGAGGTGAATGCATTGGACAGAGTTCAGGAGAGTTTCACAAGAATAGTGCCAGGGATGAGACATGTCAGGAATGTGGAAAGAGTGGAGGGATTGGGACTGTTTTCTTTAGAGAGGAGACGATTTGATAGTTTTCAAAATGATAACTAGTCATCTAGGGTGGAAATGTTCTCACTTTTAAACAGTTTGAGACTCAGGGCACCCAGGTTGCAAATGTTTTATAAAAGGAGCAAATGTGTGATGAGAAAGAAAGCTTTTTCACACAGCGGGTAGTTAGGGAATGGAATGCCCTGTCTGGCATTCTGACGGTGGCAGGTTTGAATAAGGCATTCAAGAGAACATTAGATAATAATTTAAACAGAAACAATGGGTTGGGTTGTGGGGGAAGAGCAGGAGATTGGTACTAAGTTAAACTAATCAGAAATCCAAAGCCGACATGATGGGCTAAATGGCCTCCTTCACATGGTGACAATTCTGCGATTCTTTGAAATGTAAATTCGTACATACCCACAGATAGCGGCACAGATACACACTGACTCTTACACATACACAGACACACACACACACACACATACACAAAATCTCTCACTCACAGACACACAACCTCTCACTCACACAAACACACACACACACACACATACACACAGTGAGATTGAGCTGCATTCCTTGCCACCTGTTAAAGGGCCTCATTTTAAAAGTCCACTGAGACTGGTTTATGGGAAATATTTCATTGCGTCTCCTCCCACCTTGGCTCTCATGAATAGCTTCATTCTGCCGCAACCTCTCAATAGATACATTATTGCCCTGGCTTCGAGTCCGACAGAATCTATTCATCATCAGAACATCTCTGTGTCAGAGGCCTGCGTGGAAAAACCTTCGCAATTTAAACACTCAGTCGTTTGCAATGATCCAGTTTAAATGCTTTTTATTCAATCCCTTTTACATGGAAATGAAAGTTAAGCTCTGCGAGTTATTTTGAGATGGTGGAGTTGGGGCTGGAGGAGGGCGGGGTGGGGGGGGGAGGCGGTGGTTGGAGGTGATTTTGTGGAGTGGGGTGAGGCCACTTTCTGGAACATTCCTTCTTTCTGGTCATTGATGGGCCTGGGTGTTTGGACTGGCACTGGCTACTGAACCAAGGAGGAGAACTGCTTCATTCTTCACCTGGGAGTGCTGTGCAATCCTAACTGAGGCCGGTATTTCATCAACTGGGTGGGCTGGTTAGCTCAGTTGGCTGGTGGCTAGTTTGGAGTACAATTCCCACACCAGCTGACATTACTATGAAGGACTTTCCTACTCAACCTCTTCCCTCACCTGAGGTGTGGTGACCTTTAGGTTAAACCAAATCCAGTCATCTTCCTCTCTCTCTCTCTCTTTCTCTAAGGGGGGAGCAGCTCTACGGTTTGTTAAGACTACGATAATTTCACCTTTTTCATTTGTTCAGCTGACATCCAGCTCACCCCTAATCCCCAGCCCAACCACACACAGACACGCGCACCCACAAACTTGCCCACACCCATATTCATAAACACGCACACGCACTCACACTCATTTACACACACTCTCACACACTCACACTCATATACACACACACTCTCTCTCTCACACACACATACTCATGCACAATCTCTCTCATACTCCCACATTCATATACACACATACACTCTCACACACACTCTCACTCACACACAGACACTCACAACTCACACACCCACTCATTCACGCACACTCTCTCACACACACACACTATCACACACCCACACACACACTCTCTCTCACACACACGCACACATACATATACTCACACTCACACGCACCCACACTCTCTCTCTGTCTCTCTCACACACACACACTCATACAAACACGCAGAATCTCTATCACACATCCACATTCATATACACACACACTCTCTCACACACACACTCTCACCCACACACACACTCACACACCCACACTCATTCACACACTCTCTCTCACACACACACACCCTATCACACACCCACACCCTATCACACACCCACACACACACTCAAATACACACACACTCTCTCATATACCACACTCATACACACACACTCTCTCAAACACACAGTCACACACCCACACACACAATCAAATACACGCACAATCTCTCTCACGCACACATTCATATACACACACTCTCTCTCACACACACACTCATATACACACACTCTCTCCCTCTCACACACACACTCATATAAACACACTCTCTCTCTCTCTCACACACACAACTCTCACACACCCACACTCATATTCACATACTCTCTCACTCACACACACATACACTCACGCATCCACACACACAAACCTCACACCCCACCCCCACTCCCAAAAACACCAATCTCACAAAGCTTGAAGCATAGCCACACATAGAAAACACGACTGTCAGACTCCAAACAATGCAGATATCATGGCAAATCGCAACTGGTTGCAATGCAACATGGGTAGAGTAGAATGCTATTCAGCCCCTTGTGTCTGTTCAGCCATTCACTGAGACTGTAAGCTAATCTGAACCTCATCTCCAACACCCTCCTTTTGCTCCATATCACTGAATACCCACTAGTTCACTCAGCTGAATGAAGGACTAAATACCTGGGTCTCTTTTCTGTGGGAAATTCTGTAAGGGTAGAATCTGAGATAATGTTTCCACATGTGATGGTGTTTGGCTTCAGATTATACGATGATGAAACCCAGTAAAATCTCAGAGAGATACATTCAAAGAGTGGTGAGACTAAGGAACTGACCATCACATAGGCTGGTGAACGACACTGATGTTTTGATAGGGAATCTGGGAGGAACAGAGAATGGGGCAGATGTGATGTATTGACAGGCTGAGATGAAGCCAGTGGGAGGACTGTACTTTAGAATTATCAGTAATTTTCTTTGTAATGCTATGTGACACAGGCTCCATTTTGAGGGAGATGATTGGTTATCTCAGTTGGCTGGATGACTGGTTAGTAATATAGAGCGTTTCCAACTGTGCAGTTTCAATTCCTGAACAGGCTGAGGTTACCTCAAAGATCCTGGCTTCTCAACCTTACTCCTCACCTGAAGCATGGTGACTCTTGGGTTAAATTCACCATCAGTTGGCTCCCTCTAATGGGATTGTGGGACTATGGTGACTTTACCTCACTGAAACATAATATACCAACAGGTTCCACTCAGTCATCGCCTCCAGTTCTTTCTTGCATCCAGCCCCCACCTATACACACACACACATTGCATGTGATTATCTCACTTAATGGGGAAAGTTGGTCTGGAGAGATACTTGCCACCTGAATTAAGACCCTAAGTGAGGGTCACACCTCACCATCATCCCAATTACCTAACCCACCCCTACACCCCCCAAATCCTAGCAAGTGCTGGGAAGAGTGTCTGTCCTTTCCCAGCTGGGTAACCAGACTGCCCTACCTACCAGGTTGAAGGGAGGACCTCCACTTGGGCCAATCGGAAGCAGGAATTGAAGGGAGAGGGTGTCAAATGCCAGCTTCCTTTGTCTCCAAAGTCCTCGGCCTTTCACTCAGCGACCCCTAGCCTTCATCCTCTCAATGCCTGAGCTTCCAGCGATGATCTCCAGACCCAGACATTGCTGAGCTCTGAATGACTAGCAGCTTTTGGTATGGTAAGATCTCACTATTGATGCTGCTGATTGGTTGAGAAGCTCGATGTTCAGCTGATTGGAGCTGGATCCTTCTCGTTTTCTGATTGGTGAGGTCTGAGGGACAGAGTCGCTCTCAAAGACTCCCACCCCAACACTTAAGGAGCACTAATTCTGAGTTAGTATCTGCCACATCCACCTGAGAGAATATAATTAACTTCAGAGCATTGAGTATAGGCATTGGGATGTCTTGTTGCAGCTATCCAAGGCATTGGTAAGGTCACATTTGGAGTACAGAAGTCTGGTTGCTCTACTTTATAAAGGATATTATTGTACTAGAGGGGAAGGATTTAAAAGGGACCTAAAGGGCAACTTTTTCATGCATGCATGGAATGAGCTGCCAGAGGAAGTGGTGGAGGCTGGTACAATTACAACATTTAAAATACATCTGGATGGGTATATGAATAGGAATGGTTTAAAGGGACATGGGCCAGGTGCTGGCAAATGGGACGAGAGTAGGTTGGGATATCTGATTGGCATGGATGAGTTGGACCGAAGGGTCTGTTTCCGTGCTGTACATCTCTATGACTTTATGACTCTAAGTTAAAAATCACATGACACCAGGTTTTAGTCCAACACGTTCATTTGAAAGTAGCATAGAAAACATTTACTAGGATTCGATTTGGACTGGAAGGTTTCAGTTAAGATGAGATGTTCAATAGGCTGGGACTATTTCCCTGGAGCATAGGAGACTAAGAGGTGACCTAATAGAGATGTATAACATCATGAGAGTCATAGACAAGGCAGATAGCCAACAGCTTTTCCCCAGGATAAGGGAGTCTAACACTAGAGGGCATAGGTTTAAGGTGACAGGGGAGAGATACAAAAGGGTCCAGCAGGGCAATTTTTTCACAGAGGTTGGTGAGTGTCAGGAATGGGCTGCCAGAGTTAATGGTAGAAATAAGTACAATTTTGTCACTTAAGAAACATATCGATAAGTACATGCATGGGTTAGGTATGGAAGGTTATGGACCAAACACAGGCAAATGGGATTAGTTTAAATTGTGAACTGGGCAGCATGGGCCGAAGGGCCTGTTTCCATGCTGTGGACCTCTGTAACTCATCACAATGACAGCATCTCCAACAGTGCAGCATTCCTTCAGTCGTGCATCTGGGTGTGTCAGCACAGACCATGTGCTTCATTCTCTGAATTGTCATTCAGCAGAGAGGGCACATGATAAGCCACAGCTGGCAATGCAACCAATGAGGTAGAGCTCTCTATGAACTGACCTTGAAATAAGTCGAGGAGTCACTAGAGACAGTATTAAGTTGGGTTGGTTCCAAAGAATGGCAGTCGAGATGCTTGTGGAGCATATGGCCGTTAAAGCAAACATCATGTCTCACAGATCTGCCTCTGTGTGAGAGGAGAGCAGGACACGATTCATGTAACCTCAGCAAGTAAAACCTTTTAACTTTCTATGCAATCACAACCATCCAATTATGGTTTCTCTCTCTCTCTCTCTCTCTCTCTCACACACACACACACACACACATGAAAGCAGACCGAACCTGTGCAGCTACAAAGGGTTCTGTTACTTTGAGTAAGAGTCATGGGGCTTGCACTGTGTCCGCTGATCTCAGCTATTGCTTGTCTTTCAAGAGCTTCACAACCTGCAATTATGGGCTCGTTTGTCAAAGGATACAGTAACAGGCCCAGCCTCTCGCCGTGGACTGCAGCCTGGAGGCAAGAAGGAAACAACAGACAGCAAACAAATTGTTCTGTAATGACTACTGAGTTATTGCTCACTCAGCTGCCAAATCTGACTGAGGATCTTTAAAATCTTTATTGGACAATAAAGCGTAATTGTAGGGATAGCAGACCGCACTAAAACACCCCCATGCTTCTCTGATATTTGCGTTACGCTGAAAAATCCAATTTCTCTAAGCTGCCCACTCTTGTTGTTCAAAGCATTTTGCTGTTACTTTCTAACAAATAGATTATGTCCGTCTCCCTTAACCCTTCCCACCATCTCCTTACCGTGATACTGTCACTAGGATGTTTCTGCCTTGCCCCCTCAGTGATCCTGGTCCTGTCCTGTCCTATAAAGGTTAGCATTCCCTCCTTCCGGTGTCAAGCACCACCCCTGGCTTCAATCCACAGGTTCCTATTTGTATGAGTGTCTCACCCAAGGAGCTGTTGTGTGAGACAGGCCAACGAGTGACCCTGGAGGTTGACTAAGTACAGGGGTTGTTTAAGGTCTACTCAAGATTAGAGTGGTGCTGGAAAAGCACAGCAGTTCAGGCAGCATCCGACGAGCGGTAAAATCGACGTTTCGGGCAAAAGCCCTTCATCAGGATTACAGTCCTCATTTTTGCCTAGCAGGGTCTACTCAGCCCAGTTGTAGTTAAGTTTAATCAAGTTGTTCAAAGATGTTAGTATAAACCTCTGGAGCAGACTTGAACCCAGGTCCCCTGGCTCAGAGATAGGGACACTATCCGAATCGGAGGCTGGTTTACCTGTGACTGTAGTCTGGTCACACAGGATCTGGGAACATGCAGAGCCTGTTCACATGCCTGAATGTAATTGCAAGTCATACTGCATGGCTCAGGGTAATAATTATATATGCACGCTCGGTAACCTCCTTCAGCACTTGCTCAATCAATGTCTCCATTTTAAAATTCCCATCCTTGTTTTCAAAGCTCTCCATGATCTTATCCCTTCCTGTATTTGTCACATTCTCCACCCCGTAACCTTCAGCAGTAGAATCCCTATAGTGTGGGAGAAGGCCATTCAGCCCAAGTCAACACCAACACTCCGAGGACCACTACCATCAGAAGAGAACCCTAGCTCAGTTGTCCATGGCAGGAGTTGTGTGGAGGTCTTTGTGACCTTTCTAAATGAAGTAGTCAATGCATTCAGGCATGTTGTCACACACTCTGTTTTAGATTAGATTAGATTCCCTACAGTTTGGAAGCAAGCCCTTCGGCCCAACACGTCCACACTGACCCTCCGCAGAATAACCCATCCAGACCCCTTTCCCTCTGACTAAAGCACCCAACACTATGGGGCAATTTAGCACGGCCAATTCACCTGACCTGCCCATCTTTGTAACTGTGGGAGGAAACTGGAGCACCCGGAGGAAACCCACGCAGACACTGGGAGAACGTGCAAACTCCACACAGGCAGTCGCCCAAGGCTGGAATCGAACCTCGGTCCCTAGTGCTGTGAGGCAGCAGTGCTAACCATTGAGCCACCGTGCCGCCCCTTACCGGTGGGGCCCTAACCTGGACTGTCTGGTCTCAAGGTAGGGTCTCAGCCATCGCACTACAAGAGCTCTAGTGCCTGTATCACTTGGGTGTCTCAGGCAGTCTCCCATTCAGGTACTAACCAGGCCTGAGTCGGCTTACCTTCCTGAGACCAGGCAAGACCTGGAGTTTACAGGCTGGTGTACCATCTGGTGAATTTACCCACTGAATCAGCAAGGTCGCCAATATTTTCAAAATTTATAAGGAAAACCTACTATTGTTATTGCTTTGATGTATAGTATTAGTTAAGTTAGTTTAGGTAGTTACAAAAGTAGAACAGCTTGTTAGGCGCCTTCATCTTTCAGAATATAAGCACAGCTTTTTGTCTCAACAAAGCTCAGTTATCCCCTTCGCTTGTAAAGTCTCGCACCCGGTGATAACTGCAGCCATAAATTCCCCATAATATTTTTAAAATTAAAGTCGTATACACAATTTCCACAGACCTATTAACCCCCGAAGTGCCCAATATTTTATGTAGCTTTCAGTACATGGGTCGGCTTTTCTTTAGGCTGTGATATATAACGTGCAATATTTTCTGCTTCCGAATCGGAGGCTGGTTTACCTGTGACTGTAGTCTGGTCACACAGGGTCTGGGAACATGCAGAGCCTGTTCACATGCCTGAATGTAATTGCAACTCATGCTGCATGACTCAGGGTAATAATTATATATGCACGCTCGGTAACCTCCTTCAGCACTTGCTCAACCAATGTCTCCATTTTAAAATTGCCATCCCTGTTTTCAAAGCTCTCCATGATCTTACCCCTTCCTGTATCAGTCACAGAATCCCTACAGTGTGGGAGAAGGCCCTTCTGCCCATCAAGTCCACATTGACCCTCCAAAGAGCATCCCACCCAGACCCATCTCCATACTCTATCCCTGTAACCCTTAATTCCCATGGCTAATCCACCTAGCCTGCACATCCTTGGACACTATGTGCAATTTAGCATGGTCAATTCACCCTAACCTGCACATCTTTGGACTGTGGGAGGAAACCAGAGCACCCGGAGGAAACCCACGCAGACATGAGAAGAATGTGCAAACTTCACCCAGCCAGTCACCCAAGGGTGGAATTGAACTGGGGTCGCTGGTGCTGTGAGGTAGCAGCATTAACCAATGAGCCTTCGTACTGCCTACTATGACGCCCAAATCTCTGCATTCATCCACGTCTGGTCATCCTGATTTCCTTCCATCACTGATGGCTACGTCTTATGCTGCAAAAACCCAATGGTTTATACTGCAACTTATCTAACTCTGTATCTTCCTTTAAGATTCTCCTTAATACTGACATATCTTTGGCCAAGCATTAGGTCATCTGTCCTACGATCTCCTGATGTGGCTTGTCTCCAAAATGTATTTGATACACACTCCCAAGAAGTGTTTTATGAGGTTTTACTCTTTTGAAGGTGGTAATCTAAATGAGTTTTGACAAAACATGACTAGATTCAAAATGTTAACTCTGTTTTTCTCTCTCCAGATGCTGCTAGATGTACGGAGCTCCCCGGGTGCCTTCCGTTTCATAGCTACTCAGCATCCGGAGTTCTTTGTTTTTAACCTAATTAAAAAAGATGAAGTTCTCTTAGTCCCAGTAGACTTTAGGGCTGTCCTGTAATTAGAGAGAGATGACTGGTTGTGAGTTTAACCTGAGGGGTACCACATCTCAGGCAGAGTTAAGAAGATAAGACCCTCATGGTCATTTCAGTGTGGGAATTGGAGCCATGCTGTTGGTTTTATGCTGACAATAAACCAGCGGTCCAGCCAACTGAGTTAACCAATCCCGTATTTTCATTGAGTTGCAAATTTGTTACGGCTCCTCTATCAGACTTCAATTATCAGTTAAAAGGATTGGAAGTACAAAAACATACAGTAAATAAGCCACCTACTGTTAGAGTCATAGAATCATAAAGATGTACTGCACAAAGGCAAACCCTTCGTTCCAACCCGTCCATGCCGACCAGATATCCCAACCCAATCTAGTCCCACCTGCCAACACCTGGCCCATATCCCTCCAAATCCTTCCTGTTCATGTACCCATCCAGATGCCTTTTAAATGTCGCAATTGTACCAGCCTCCACCACTTCCTCTGGCAGCTCATTCCATACTTGCACCAACCCTGCATGATAAAATTGCCACTTAGGTCTCTTTTATATCTTTCCCCTCTCACCCTAAACCTATGCTTTCTAGTTCTGGGCTCCCCGACCCCAGGGAAAACACCTTGTCAATTTACCCTATCCATGCCCCTCATGATTTTATAAACCTCTATAAGGTCACCCCTCAGCCTCCAACACTCCAGGGAAAACAGCCGCAGCCTATTCAGCCTCTCCTTATAGCTCAAATAGCTTCTTCTGACTTGAAGGTAGAAACTTACAAGCAGTTGTCCCTCTTTAATACACTCTTATGAAGAGCAATTCACCCTTGGATTCACACAAGAGGGACTTGCAGCCTCAAACAGGACAGTTCAAGTACACTACCGGCAAAATTGTAGGTTTTATATCGGGCGCTGTTCTTGTTTCAAAGATATTTTTCATTTCTCTTCCCAACAACAACACAAGAGGCCCACTAACAGTATCCACCATTAATAAGCACCTTGCCCATTGGGAATTTCAAACTGCCTCATAGAGTGGATTATTTTAGGTGTGGTAATTGGTGAGCAATGTTCATTCTAAGATACTACTGCTCCCTTGCAACTGTGAGATAATATGCAGGCTGCTCATAACCTGACTCTTGTAAAGAAACAGTTCAGGTCGGCATGGATGAGTTGGACCGAAGGGTCTGCTTCCATGTTGTACATCTTTATGACTCTACGACACTAAGTGTGTTGGCGTAAGATTGAGACATATTGGCAAGTCAAGCTTGGAAGGATCATTGGTCATAAATCGCATTGATTAGAGGCTTCTTAGGCCAGCAAGGTCTGAGACAGAAAAATCTTGATATCATTATATAAAGCTCTTCTGAGTCTACACCATCTGAGGTATTTGTTATGTCTCACTGTCAGCATGCAATATTGATTTAAATGACATGCTCATGATATCATTGCTATTTCATAGCATGTAATCTGATAGTCTAAAGGTCTCACTCTCCATCTTAATGTGACCTCTTGTGGCATGGCATGCTGAGGCAAAAATGCTTCTGTTTGTAATTGAATCGCTCAGTACTAGCCTAGAGATGGCAGAACCTGCTGTTGCAATCTATACAGACACCATTGAATCCCTACACCGACACTCCGAAGAGCATCCCACTCAGATCCATCCCCACACCCGTCACCCATGGCTAATCGATCTGGCCTGAACATCCCTGGACACTATGGGGCAACTTAGCATGACCAACGCACCTGACCTGCACACCTTTGGACTGTGGGAGGAAACCGGAACACCCAGAGGAAACCCACACAGACACGGGGAGAATGTGCAAACTCCACACACAGTCGCCCGAGGGTGAATCGAACCCAAGTCCCTAGTGCTGTGAGGCAGCAGGGCTAACCACTGAACCACCATGCCACCCCAAGAGCTGTAAAGGTTTATCACGTTTTTCAATACTATGTGACTTAAATCGAGTTCTTTTGTTACGCGACCAGATATGAAGATCACCTCAACAAGTGTGAATCCCTTCTTGAAGGTTAAAAAAACCATCACTGCATCTACTGTAGATTGTGAGCACAGAACAGATCAGGTTTAACGATGGAGCTGGTTTATAAAGTAAAGACTCCCATAGCCCAGAGCCAAACATCATATCCCATCATGAGGAACTTTATTCAGCACTAGATTCGGCACTTCAGGAAGGATACATCAGGAAGCTTTAGAAAAGGTGCAATGCAGAATGTAAACTGGACTAGTAGGGTTAAAGTATAACAATGGCAGGTTGCATAGAGTGTATCCCTTGAGAATGGAAGTCTAAGGGATGGTCTAACTGGGGTGATAATAGCATAGACAGAAAGAGAAACTTTATCCTCAGGTGGGGGTGTCCAGAGTAACCTTAAACTTAAAGTGAAAGATGATATCAGAAAACAACTCGCTCAAAAGGCAATGGCAGTTTGCAATACTGACCAGCCACACACTCAACGAACAGGTGTGAAACATTAAATAGCCTCCTCCTGTTCCTAGGATTCTCTGTATCATTTACCTGCTGTCTGGAGAAGAATGCCAGGCACTCTAGATAACCCGAATTCTATACATCTTTAATTTGGTTCAATCCATCAAATCCTGAACATTGAATAAAAAGGAATTTGGTTCATGGAATGTTGGGGGATTTCTATAATTCTGTACAGCGATGGAGAATGGGATTGGTTCTCTGGAAGGGCTTATGCCCGAAATGTCGATTCTCTTGCTCCTCGGATGCTGCCTGCCCTGCTGTGCTTTTCCAGCACCACACTCTCGACTCAGATCTCCAGCAACTGCAGTCCTCACTTTCTCCTCTGAGATCATTGCAATGGGAAAGAATTGGAAGTGTATGCCAGTTGGAATTCTGTAGTGGAAGATCATGAGAGTGTGTGCAGTCCATTGGAGTTATGTCCATCTGTTCATTGCAATGTGAGTGATTTAGAAAGAATACTAAGAGCAAATAATCACTTTCTTTCGTGGAGGGCAGAGCAATATTAACATTGTCTTTCTCCCAGTCAAGCAACATCTTGACTTTTTGAATTCTCACCCTTATTTTTAAATCCCTCCACTGTCTTGCCGCTCCTTTTCTCTGTTACTGCCCCCAGCCCACTATCCACCAGGATATCCATGCTCCTCCAATTCTGGCTTTTTGTGCATTCCCAGTTATAATTATCACACTCATGGTGACTGATCAATTATCAAGGGCAAAGGGTCTGGAATTCCTGTTCCATCTCCCCCTTTAGGACATGCATTAACAACCTCCCTCTTTGACCAAGCTTTTGGCTATCTGACCTACTGTTGACGAACTAGGAGCAGGAGTAGGCCATTTGGTCCCTCAACTCTACTCCACCATTCAATAAGATCATGGCTGATCTGCCCCAGGCTTCAAATCCTTATTTTGTGCCAGCTGTCCATAGCCTCTAAACTCGCTGATATTTCAAAAATCTATCGACGTTCTTGTTAAGTATTTTCAATGATCTAGCTTCTGAGGTTGAGGATTTCAGACATTCACCACTCTCTGAGTAAATTCTTTCACATCTCTGTTTAAAATGAAAGTCCACCTGCTCTATGACTATGTGCCTTAGTTTGAGATTCCACCAGGAATAGGTCTCCTTACATTGCTCAGTGCCATAATTTGTCTTATAATGCTCCCGTGAAGCATCTCAGGAATTTCATTTCATTGTCACACGACATAAATATAAGTTGTTTTTGCTTTTTGAATTCCAAAAGCCCAAATGGAATTGTTCAAGGGTTAACGCCTTTGGTGCTCAAACATTTTTTGGCTGCATTAAAAAAGAACTTTTCCATGTCATGCGTTAGGTATTATTTATATCAGTCTGCCAGTTTGATTTTCACAAAGAACAGTAAAAAAAAATCAGCCATAAAATAGAGGCGAACACATGCAACTCCACTCAGAATGAACAGCTGGTTTCATTTTATCCCAGAATTGAGATGAATTTTCATTTGTATCAGCTCTGCTCTTGGACTAAACTTGTTACAAAAAAAAATGAGATGAAGTTACGTGAAAAAAAAGCACTGGAAATGCTGACTCTTTTTCATTCGGCTGATTACAATTGCCTGATTGCTAACCTCTTAGTAATGCATTTTTAGTAGAGGAAGTGATTATGTAAATCTAACTGTGGGATAAACTATCTGCTGAATGCAAGAGCGTGTCTTGTGATTCAGCTCATCATTGCAAAGTTACACAAAAGGGTTTGAAATCTCACTGACCTGTGACCAAGTATGAATTCATTGTCATTAGCACAGTAATAAAATAGTTAGTCAGTCTGCCTGATGCAGAGCGATTTCTGTTTCTATATTGCACAATGTTTCAGAAACACTTTATAACCTTTGAGGACTAATAACCTCTCAGGAATACCCATTCCTAATCTCTTCATATGGATCCTCTTTCTGTGAAGTGCCTCAAAATACTTTTACAATTTTGAAGGTGCTATTCAAATGCAGTTGTCTTCTAACCTAGCGCTGTCATGTTGAGCTGATGATAGAGAGGGTGAACATTTAAGGGGAGTACGTGAAGCAGGTCCCTTTGTCCTGGTAATTGGCTTCTTGAATGTCGCTTTATTTGCATTCACCCGGCAACATATTCTCCCTGTGTCTGTGTGGGTTTCCTCCGGGTGCTCCAGTTTCCTCCCACAGTCCAAAAATGTGCAGGTCAGGTGAATTGGCCATGCTAAATTGCCCGTAGTGTTAGGTGAAGGGGTAAATTTTGGGGAATGGGTCTGGGTGGATTGCTCTTCGGAGGGTTGGTGTGGACTTGTTGGGCCAAAGGGCCTGTTTCCACACTGTAAGTAATCTAATCTAATCTAGTCTAATCTAATCTAATCTCCAGCATCTCCAGTTCTTGTTTTATATTACTGAAGAAGACTTGTATATCATCTGAACCCATGTTATGTCATGTAATTTTGTTCTGCATATACCTCCAAGGTTCGTGTCTAATAGTGACTCACAAAACTAGAAGTCGCTGCTGGGAATGGTGTTGGCATATGGACTCTTAGAGAAGCTGTCAGGCCACATGGCTTCGAGGGATCTCTGCCCATTTCTCTACAGCATGAACACAAGTCTTTGGGACTACTAGTCTAGTAACATTGCCACTATACCACCAACTTGTCCAGTGCTGGATATAGTCTGCACAACCCTTCCTAAATGTACATTAGGTTACTAATGCCTTGTTAAAGGAAAATCATAGAATCCCTACTATGTGGAAACAGGGCCCTTGGCCCACCAAGTGTACACCGAAGAGCATCCCACCCAAACCCATTCCCCTACATTTATCCCTGACTAACCAACACATCCCTGAATACTACGGACAATTTAGCATGGCCAATTCACCTAACCTGCACATCTTTAAATTGTGGGAGGAAACCAAAGCACCCAGAGAAAACCCACACAGACACAGGGAGAATGTGCAAACTTCACACTGACAGTCACCTGAGGCTAGAATCAAACCTGGGTCCCTGATGCTGTGAGGCAGCAGTGCTAACCACTGAGCCACTATGCCACCCTTACCAACACCAAACACACTGCTGGAAATCAGAAACAAAAACAAACAAAAGACTTGCTATAAAGTCTCAGCAGGTCTGGCAGCATCTGTGGAGAGAAAGCAGAATGGCGCTGAAGAAAGGTCACTGGATCAAAAATTCTGATTTCTCCACAGATATTGCCAGACCTTGTTAAAGGAAGATTGAGTTAGAGGAACAGCAAGTTTTAAGGGAGTGAGGGCCGGAGGTAGGATGATTTGGAGTCAGAGGAATTAAGGACTATTAAACAATCTGTTTTGGGGACAGAAAACCGAGGGGTGAGAATGATGTGTTAGGAGATCAATGTGAAGTGCAGACCAGAACACAGATTTAGCCAGGTGGAAGTTAATAGAGGACATAGGGTGCTGGAACTGAGCAGTGTAGACAAGATTATTTGTGGATCACTGTTGTGTTTGCTGATCCGATTTTATGTTAGCCTGGCCAAACATAATCTCCCTCCTGATCCATACTGAGTGGTTCCAGATGGAATATGCCCATGTTTGGATGTCAGGTGTGTTACTGAGACTGGAAGGTTTGAGTTATAAAGAGAGGCAGGATAGGCTGGGACTTTATCCCCAGGGCATATGAGGCTGAGGGGTGAATTTATAGAGGTTTGTAAAACCATGAGGGGCATAGATAAAGAGAATAGCCAAGGTTTATTCCCAAAGGGAGGGAAGGCCAGAACCAGAGGGCACAGGGTTAAGATGAGAAGGGAAAAATGTAAGAGGGACCTGAGGGGCAACCTTTTCACACAGACGATGGTGCGTGTATGGAGCTGCTAGAGAAAACAATGGAGGGGAATGCAAATACAACATTCATAGACATTTGGAAGGGTACATGGATCGGCAAAGTTTGGAAAGATATGGGATAAGTGCAGGCAAATGGGACTAGTTCAGTTTAGGAAACCTGGTTGGGATGGACGAGTTGGGCCAGGGGTCCTTTTTCCATGCTGTGTGACTCTATAACAGGATCATTATGGTGCCTGCCATTGCCAAATAGCTTGTTCATCACAACCAGTCTTAGACAAGCTTGATCACGGAGCTAGACTGTAAAGAAGGAGAGATGTAGTGAGGTAGAGAGTTTCAGAGATCAAACTTAATGGCTTAGGGATCAGTTAGCTGAAAGCATGGCCGCACGGTGGAGGTGACGAAGGCTGAAGTTCACAGATTTGGAGCGGTTCAGACATCCTGGAATGTTGTCAGGCTGGAGCAAGTACCAATGTTAGGGAGAGTTGAGGCCACTCCTCACTCTGGTTTGGAGTAGCATTCTTACTGAACGAGTAAAGAACTTGGCCATCTAGAACTTGCAGAGCAACCTGTAATATATGTGACTCCCAACAAGAATGCCTGGATATCAGTAAGAATTATCAATCTGGCGCCTCCTATTGATCAAAAGATGCAGCTGATTTATCTTTCACATGCAGCTCTCAGAATCCTGGGCAAGTGCAGCAGTGAGAAAGCATAAATTGCAGGAGAAACTCAAAAGGTCTGGCAGCACCTGTGATGAGAAAGCAGAATTCGTTCTGAATATTCTGAAGAAGAGTCACAGGACCTGAGACTTTAACTCTGTTTTCTCTCCACAGATGCTGGTCGGACCTGCTGAGTTTCTCCAGCAATTTCCGTTTTTGTTTCAAATTTCCAGCATTTGCAGATTCTTTGGTTTTGTTTTCTGTTAAATGAAAAAAATCTATTGAGTCCACACTAGGTCTCCCGAATAGATCAAGTTAGTTCAATTGGCTCTAACCCTCATCCTTGCAAAATTTCTCCTTCAAATACTGATCTAATTCCAATTTAAACCTGTATCCACCTTATCACTCAGTGTCTTCGTAATCCTAACCACTTGTTGTCACATTGCCAACTCGTCCAGACACCTTAAATCTGTACTGTTTGGCTATTGACATATTAGCTATTCCTGTTTACCTAATCCCTTTAAACTCTTTAAATCTTTTCTTTTTATTTACACTTCCTAAAATCTCAATGGCTTGGAATATAATCACATCTTTTCTTAAAAGGAGAACAGACACAGCTTCCCTCATTCACCCATATAACAGTAATCTCTCAGCCCCGCAATCGTTGTATTAAATCTCCTCTGCCCCCCCCCCCCCCGTCCTCCCCCACGAAGCTTTCCCCATCCTTGATAAAGCATAGTGCCAAAACTGCACACAACTGAACTATGATTCCTTTCAAAGATTTGTTCAAGGACTTGTTCATCTTTTTTTTTGTTCCCTTGGCTATTACATTTCTCAATTGTGTCTTAAAGCAACTTCAAATGATTTATATTCAGACTTCAAAGCAAGAAAAAGGGATGTGGGTATTTTGTAAACTGAAGAGTCTAGTGAGGGGGAGGGAGGGAGAGGATGAGAGGGAGAGACAGGTGTTGAGATGGGGGATGGGAGTCCTGTTGCTTTGAGAAATGTGCTTTCATCCTCAGCTCGTTTTTAAAACTAAAACGGGCTAGGATTTCCGTGGGAATTTTCCGATCTCCTAAACTCGACAGACAGCCCTGAGGATTGGTGGAGAGAATATTTTGCTTTGTTGCTCTGAGGTCATGGGCGATCTCCAGCTGAATCTGTGGCCTGGAGGAAATTCATTTGCTCTCCGCCAAAGTTTTGTCAATGTTACAAAGGACACTTCGATTCCAAGAGGCACTGTTTTCTCCAGAAGTTGTCAATTTAGCATTGGAGTGCGGGCCTCGATTTTAATTCCCCACTGTCTTCAGGGTGGGGGATGCTGGAGGCAGGCAGAGTTGTTAAAATGAAGGAACTTGCACCCCTTTTCACCAAATCTGAATTGATTGGGATAATACTGAAGAAGGCCATTTGGCCCTTTGTACCTGTGCTGGCTCTTCAATAGAACTTTCTAATGAATTCCCCATTCCACTGCCCTTTCTCCTCGTCCTGCAAATACATTCCCTCAAAAAAAACCCAATTCTCGTTTCAATATTACTACCTTCTCAGTGGAGTGGTGGGGAAGAACTGCACTGTTTGGAGGGGAGTGAATTAGAGACCAGATGAGCTGCCCTTACAGTTGGATGTGAAAGATCCCACGGCTGTATACAGGAGAGAAGCAGTTATGTTCCTCCCAATGCCCTAACAAATATTTAAAGGAACGTAATTTTCTTTCATTCATACATGGGACGTGGGTCTCACTGGCTGGACCAGCATTTGTTGCCCGCCCCTAGTTGCCCCTTGAGAAAGTGGTGGTGAGCTGCCTTCTTGAACCGCTGCAGTGCACCTGCTGTGGGCAAATTGGCTCAATCTCTAATTGCATTACAATAGTGAGCAAGCTTCAAAAGTGCTTGTACAGTAGAACCCCTGTATCTGCGGATTCGGCTTCTATAGTTTCAGTTGTCTGCAGCTCAACATTCCAGAAATAATTCTGGGGGGGCTGCCGAGGAGGTAAGTTTCCCATTTAAATGATAGTGTTTGCAACTATCCACGGTTTCGGGCATCTGCAGTAGGTCTTGGACCATATCATCCACGGATATGGGGGACCACTGTATAGTTGCCATGGCTTCGTTATGTGCTAAGACACTGTATAAATCAAGTTCTTCTTACTCCCTCCTGGCCTTGAAATCAACCTCTGATTGGATCTGAAGGACTGGCTCCCTCACCATCATAAACACACAAACTGGCGCAGATGTGGGTCATGCGAATGCTCCGCCATTCAATAAGATCAAGGCTGATGTGTTTTGTTTCTCAGATTCCATATTTCCATCTGCCCCAATAAGCTTTGGTCACCTTGCATAACAATATCGATCCACCTTCCTCTTTGAATTATTTAATGACCCCCCACCACCTTCTGAGCCACAGAGTTCCTAAGTTGTACAGTCCTCTGAGAGACGAAAAATCTCTTCATCTCTGTCCGAAAAGACTGACGTCTCATTTTTAAGCGGTGCCCCGTTTCTTGGAATTGTAGAATCCCTACAGTGTGGAAACAGGCCCTTTGGCCCAACAAGTCCACACCGACCCTCCAAAGAATATCCCACCTAAACCCATTCCTCTATGTTTATCCCTGACTAATGTACCTAACCTACATATCCCTGAATACTATGGGCAATTTACCATGGCCAATTGGTCTAGCCTGTACAACTTTGGACCTTGGGAGGAAACCGGAGCACCTGGAGGAAACCCACGCAGACACGGGGAGAACGTACAAACTCCACAAAGACAGTCCTCTGAGGGTGGAATCAAACCCGGGGCCCTGGTGCTGTGAGGCAACAGCGCTAACCACTGAGCCACCCCGTTATCATTTTACAAATAATCTAGCGACCCAGGCAATGTCTGGATTCAAATCCTGCCAAAGGGAAATGGTGGAATTTGAATTCAATAAACCATCTGGAATTAAGAGTCTGATGATAATCATGAAACCATTGCTGATTGTCAGGGGTAACCTATCTGGTTCACTTACATCATCTAGGGAACAAACCTGCCATCATGCTTGGTCTGGCCTACAGGTGACTCCAGACCGACAGCAATGTGGTTGACTCTTAACTGCCCTCTGGATGATTAATGCTGGCTTGGCCTATGGTGCCCACCTCCTGTGAATGTTTTTTTAAAAGCAAGAGGAAACATTCTTTCCTTGTACAACTTGTCAAGACCATTCATGATCTTACATACTTTGCAACTTGCCTGCAATGCTTCTTCTGTCCAGTAGGTCTGGCAGAGAAACATTGCACAGCACCCACTGTCTTTGAGGGACTGGAGAAGGATTAAAAGACCATTAGGGAGTGCTGGGAACAGTGGGAGAAGGTGTAAAGGGTTTACTGAGTGAGAAGGAAGGGAGAGGAGAATGCGAGAGGGAGAATGGGAGAATGCTCATCTGGCCTTAATTTCCTCGAGGTGAAAGGACATATCTGCTGCACCACCCAGTTTCCCAGAAAATTCCTGCTGAGTGAGTAACCCATGTGGAATAAATTGTTAGTCACTGATCAGGAATTCACACAGAGAAGAATTGTTAAGGGATGTCGGTTGTATTTCTGACATATATTTTTCTGTAAAGGCAGGGTCTGAATTCTTAGCTGTTCCTTGCAGTTAACAAAAGTGTTCTTTCCTGAGTAGCTGCTTTGAATGACTCCCAGAGTATTTAGATAATGGAACAAAAGGAAGAACTGCATTCATATCGTGCTCTTCACAATCCTAGGCAGTCTCAAAGACCTTTTACAGACAATTACAGAGGAACAGCAATTATCTAGCATTCGATTGTCTGAATTTAGGATTATCCGGCAAGATCGAAGGTTCCAACACTCAGCTAAACTATGTTATCCGGAATTCGGTTACCGGAATTTGATTAACTGAACAAAACACTCCCCGCCCACGTCCTTCAGATAATTGAGGGTCCTCTGTAAATCCCTTTTGAAATTCAGTCAATGTTCTATTGTGGGAAACAAAATAATTCCACAGAGGCCCCAATCTCATCACCAAGCCCCCTTTTATCTACACTAGGAGAGTCCTTGACCCTGATCCAGCTCCCTCAGAGCCAGCTCTCGGAGTGAACAGAACCTCTGACACTCCTGTTTGTTTTTTTTTGAGCATCCCTGGTATAAGTTCTCAGTCTAGCTGAGGTCTTGTGCATAGTTAAGAATAAGAGTGAATTTTGTTCCAGGCTGGTTCTGCAAACACTGGAACAGCCGCACCAGTACCAATCTCCATTAGAAACAAGTGACTATTTAACCAGATGTTTTTTGTTTTTTTTTTTCTTTTCTTTCCACCTAACTGCGGTAGTGCTTATTTTTACCCCCAGCACCCATGTTGTGTGTATGCAACACTCCTGTTTGTATCTGTCAGCCAGGATTCCCTGATTGGGCCAGGTTAACAGACCCAATTACAATCACTATAGGAAACGCGATAGCTAATTTGTGCTCAGCAAGCTCCCACAAACAGCAATGTGATAATGCTTAGGTAATCTCATTTTTTGATGATAAATATCGACCAGGACACCAGAGATAACTTTCCCTTTCAAATAGTATGATGGGACCTGATATATCCATCTAAGCAGGCAGAATGCAGCCCCACCTTAATATCTCATCTGATGGACTATACCTCCCTCAGGACAACCCCCATCACCAAAACAACAACTTTGCTTTTTGTCCCCAAGCAGTAGAGTGGGACCCGAAGTCAGAAACTAAATCGAGTGTATGTCTAACTTGGCGACATGGCAGGACCATGTGTATTTGGAAATTGATGTAATGTTAATTTGTTCAACAGTGTGTTGTTTGATGATGCGAGGCTGCTATATGTTAACTGTGTGAAATTCATCACACCTGGTTACAGCGACTGAAAATAGGAGGTTAATCTGAAACAAGAAGCTATAAGCATGACAGCTGGCATTTTAAACAAAACTTCAGTTCAGATGTAGCGTGGTGTCATCACTGTATACGTCCGTAATAAATAAACTCAACCACTGGCTTCACGCCAGATATTCTCCAATTAACCTGTTCAGGGATATTGGAGCAGATAGGATTATGAACCCAGACCTTCTAGCCTAGAGGTAGAGATACTACCACTGTGCTACAGTAACCCATGATGGGTTTTGTTACTTACCAAAAGGGCAAATTGGATTGATCCATCTCAATCACTGAAACATTTTCTTTTCTGGTAGCTTCATATGTTCCCACCCACCTACTTACATCTTCTTCCATTCACCTCGAAACAGTAACATCAAAATCTTTGTTAAATACAATGGCATCCCATTGGTTGGCTCTTGGCATCTTACCGAATATCCAATCTTCACAATGACCAAATATAATAGAACAAGCCAGAAGAAGAATTTAACACACTCTTTAAATAGATGATTGACAATTAACAGAAGGGGAATTTCAGACTGTATCACGGTTTTCTTAGAAAATGTAGAGTCATACTGCAAGAAAACAGACCCTTTGGCCCAACTAGTCCATGCCGACCAGATTTTGTGAACTGAACTAGTCCCATTCGCCTGAGTTTGGCCCTTATTCCCTCTAAACATTTGCTATCTGTGTACCTGTCTAAATGTCCTTTAACGTACCTTTTTTTAAATACCAAACTAATGTTTTCAAATTTCTCCATTGTGAAATATGTCTTTGTTTTGTATGTTCATTCATTGGTAGCATTTTGGGCAGTGGTTCAGTGGTTAGCACCTCACAGCACTAAGGAGCCAGGTTCAATTCCAGCCTTGGGTGAGTGTCTCTGTGGAGTTTGCACAATCTCACCGAGTCTGTGTGTGTGTGTGTCCTGCTGTTACACCGGTTTCCTCTCATGGTCGAAAGATGTGCAGGGTGAATGGATTGGCCACGCTAAATTGCTGGTGTCCAGAGATGTACAAGCTGGATGGGTTGGCTGTGGTAAATGGATATAAGGTGGGCCTGGCTGGATACAGGGTGGGGTTCTCTTCAGAGGGCCAGTACAGGCTCGATGGACCAAATGGCCTCTTTCCACACTGTAGGGATTCTATGATTCTCATGATGTGGGTGTCAATGGCTCTGCCTACATTTATTACTCATTCTTAACTTCCTTTGAGAAGAGGTTAGTGAGCTGATGTTTGAACTACTGCAGATTGTGAGATGCTGCAACACCATAGTGCTGTCAAGGGGGAAGCGCAGGATTTTGACCCCGTGACAGTGAAGGAATGGTGATGAAGTCAGGATGGTGTGTGACCTGGAACGGAACTTGCATCTGGTGTCCTTTTCCTTCCAGATAGTAGAGGATGCAGGTTTAGATTGTGCCGTCAAAGATGATTTTACTGATTGTGCCATGTAGATGATGCACACAGCTGCTAGAGAGTATTGGTAGTGAGTGACTGAATGGTGAAGAAGGTGGATGGATTAACAATCAAGAATGTTGCTTTGACCTTGATCATGTTAAGCTTGTTGAGTGTTGTTGGAGCTGCTTTCATCCAGGCAAGTGGAGAGAATTCTATCACACACCTGTCTTTTGCCTTACAGATCATGGACAGACTTTGGGAAGTCGGGAGGTGAGTTACTCACTGGGAAATTCCCAGACTCCGATCTGCCCTGGTAGCCACAGTAGTTATATGGCTAGCCCAGTTCAGTTTCTGGTCATTTGTTGATGGTAATGATGGTAATGTTATTGAATGTCAAGAGAGGATGGTCAGGTCCTTTCCTGTTCAAGGTGGTCATAGCCTAGCTTTTGTGTATAGTGGTAAGAGCAGGAGTCATTCCTGGTCAACCATTTGATGGAAAGTTTGTTGGAGTCTGTACCATCATGACCTGCAGCTCCAGACTACGATATGGGTCTAAAAATGCCTGGTTCCACAACATGTCAGTCTATAACACCTCCCCCGCCGTCATACCACTGGGTTTTTGGTCATAGAATCTCTACAGTGTAGAAGTAGGCCATTCGGCCCACCAAGTCCAGACCAACCCTCCAAAGAGCATCTCTCCAAGACGCATCCCCTACTCTATTCCTGTAATCCTGCATTTCTCACGGCTAACCCACCTAGGCTACACATCCCTGAACACTATGGGGCAATTTAGCAGGGCCAATCCACCGAACCTACACGTCTTTGGATTGTGGGAAGAAACTGGAGCATCCGGCTGAAAACCATGCAGGGGAGAATATGCAAACCCCACACAGATAGTCACCCGAGGCTGGAATCGAACCTAGGTCTGAGGTGCTATAAGGTAGCAGTGTTAACCACTGAGCGACCATGCCACCCCTAATGGTCATCTGCCCTCCTATTTCCTTAGATGGCACTATATCAAATTTTATTTTATAATGTTGCTGTGAAACATCTTGGGAATTTGATTATATAAAGGCACTATATAAATGCAAATTGTTTCTGTTGTTTTGTTCCAGTTAACCACAGATGCTAACCAGAGATCAGTGCTGAATAGAGTGGATTGAAACAACTACTGGATAAAATGAAAATGGATCACCACTCGGCTACCCTCCACAGTCTCCTGTCCCCTCTTCCCCAATATTATTTTCTTTCAGTCAGAGAGCTGAGGACTGTCACGCAAATGAGTCACCTTACTGGTGAATAAACTAAGCAGAAAAACTCATTACAGCCAGTTGTTCCCTGACCAGATCCACCCCGTTTTCTTGGTTATTTCATCAATAGGTGGTCAAAGATTGCTGAGCCCCAACAGTGCTTGTCATTTTGCAGCACCATTTTAGCTCATTATGTCACGTCGGGAATGTGTAAAGTTATATTTAAAGGCCCAGAAATAAAGCTGCTCTCCTGTTACCAGAGAGCAGCAGAAACAGGAAAACAGCAAATAAGGTAAAGGCAATGGCTACAGTCCTGTAAATCGACACTTTCTTAGAGCATTGCTTCACTTAGGCATTGAGTTTCCTTTGCATTTGATGATGCTTTCAAATCCCAGCTTCTGCAAGTTAGTTTTATGTCAATGAATATAAAGGCAAATTCTGCTTTTAATTAAGATGAGAGTTTAACCAGAATTTTGGCAATCACATTAAAAAAAGGCAAATCAATACCTTGTGTTTAAAATGCAAAGTGACTGCAGTTGTCAATAAGGTTTAGAGTGACTGAATAAATCAATTTCTGTTTTTATGACTTGGCTTTTAATGGAATTTTCATATTTAAATATTACAATTATTCATTTTTATCTCCCTGGAAAATTGAGAAATGTTGGCTTTGATTGCAGAGAAAAACGACTATGCATTTATTTCGTTTCTTGTTGCATCACTAGGATACCACAAAGTACTTTGGAGTCAATGAACCACATAATGAAATCAAACCAGCCTTGTTAATACATCATTACAGTGAAAGGCTCACAAATGAGTGGAGATGTATTTATCATTGCTGTCAGCCTAAGGAAGACGTTTGGTCAGCATATTGGTTGGAATATTGGAGAAAACCTTTGCCCTTCTGTCACCACAACCTCTTGAGTCTTTCAATGAATTCCTTGGTGGCACAGGGCTTTAGAAACTGCTAAATAGAGATATGAAGGGGTAGCTTCATGTCTTACACTCATCAGGACTGAGCCACAAGATCTTTGAGCTGCATCCAAACAGATGGGCGGCACTGCTGCCTCACAGTGCCAGGGATCCTGGTTCGATTCCAGCCTCAGGCAACTGTCTGTGTGGGGTTTGCCCATTCTCCCCATGTCTGTGTGGGTTTTCTCTGGGTGCTCCAGCTTCCTCCCACAGTCCAAAGATGTGCAGGTTAGGTGAATTGGTCATGCTAAATTACCCATAGTGTTCAGGGATGTGTAGGCCAGGTGCTTTAATAAGGGGTAATATAGGGTAGGGGAATGGGTCTGGGTGCGATACCCTTTGGAGGGTCGGTGTGGACTTGTTGGGCCAAAGGGCCTGTTTCCACACTGCAGGGATTCCATGATTCTGGATGGCTTTGGTCAACCATCTCCTTTCGTCATTTCCAACTGTATAAGACTTCGCCTGGGGACCAGTTTATAAAGTATGCTCAGGTCTTGGATTGAGTGGGGGCAGGGTGAGAGCAGTGGAAGGTTTACAGGAGCTGTTCCTGGATTGAGAAGAAAAGCAGCCACCTTTTCAACTATTAAAGGAGCAAAACATAATGCCCTCTCAGAATGATCAACCATCAACAAGACATGTATTTTTCAAAGTAATCCTCGTTGAGAGAGGAAAACCCAAATGCATTCTTGACAGGGTCGATGCATAGGTTCGACTCTGTTTAAGACGTCCTGGTTGGCAAAAAGAGAAAAGAAACAGTCTTACCTTGTTTGAGGGGTTACTCAGTTGTGAGTCCAGGAGCAAACAGGGGAAATACAAATCTGGCACAAGAGTCTGAGAGCAACTGGAGCGAACCTCTAGTATATCTTAGTCCAAGGATGGGAAGAAACCAGGATAAGTTCTAAAGAGAGCAAATGGCAACAGTTGTCTTTCTAAGAAGCTAGGCTTGATTTGGGGTGGGGGGGGTGGCGGGAGGGCGAATGGTGTGGAAGGGGGGGGGTGTGGTGGTAGTTGAGGAGTTTGAGATTACAAATGACAGCGTTCCCTGTTGCCCAGGCACAAGCGGCGGTCATTAAAGATTGAACATGTGTCACTTTGGAAGTTATCCTATCGCATTTACGGCTTTAAGGAGCAGCTCGTACTGAAGGGAACAAGGGCTGCACA
Organism: Chiloscyllium punctatum; assembly: GCF_047496795.1. Classification (NCBI taxonomy): domain Eukaryota; kingdom Metazoa; phylum Chordata; class Chondrichthyes; order Orectolobiformes; family Hemiscylliidae; genus Chiloscyllium; species Chiloscyllium punctatum. The sequence goes on along the minus strand of NC_092762.1, from coordinate 80,038,257 downwards.
GAGCCTCTGCTGACTGGATTTGTTGAGCAGAGTCTGCACCTGCTGGGAGCCGAACGGGACAAGGACAACTGGAGGGGAACCTCGCTGAGATCACCGGTGAAGGGAGCTACAGCTTTGGTGGGCTTTACCCTAGTCGCCTCTCCGCCGCTCGCACAGTTAAAGGGATCAATAAAGAGGAAGGCCTTGGGTGAAGGAGAGGAATGGGAAGAATGAATGTCACAAAAACCGAGGCAACACTGCAACCACTCCGTGAATTCGTTACCTCACACTTGTTCGAAGCTTTAATTTGTTGCTGCTTTATCCATCTCGATATTTTTTTCACAGATTCTCCACTCTCCATGTGGCTGCTGGACACTGCAGCAGCGGCTACACTTTGAAAAGTATTTCATTGGCTACAAAGCTCTTCGGAATGATCCTGACGTCATAAAGGCACTATACAAAGTCAATTTATTTCTGTCTTCTCTATTTCATCGACCCCCATAGAATCGCTGATCAGAGTTCGTTTCCGGACTCATGGAGCCAAGGGCTTGAATTCCGATCTCTTTATGAATCAATTCTTTGGATTTTCCTCTTATGGACCCACCCACCTTAAAAGATACAATTTTCCCTATCATTCTGCTTGCCCATAGGATCATAGAGCACGGAAACAGACTCTTCAGTCCAACCAGTCCATGCCAACCATCCCAAATTAAACTAGTTCCATGAGCCTGCATTTGGCCCACGTCCCTCCATACCCTTCCTATTCATGTACTTATCCAAATATCTTTTAAAAGTTGAAATTGTAACTTCATCCACCACTTCCTCTGGAAGTTCATTCCACACAGAAACCAATCACTTTGTAAAAATGTGGCCCGTCATTTCTTTTTTCAATCTTTCTCCTCTCACCTTAAAAATATGCCCGCGAGTTTTGAAATCCCCCACCCTGGAGAAAGGTCACCTGCTGTTCACCTTATCTATATCCCACATTATTTTACAAATGTCTATAAGGTCACCGCTCAACCTCCTATGCTCCAGTAAAAAAGGTCTCACTTGCGTTTGTATAACACCTTGTCCCAAAGCAATTCTCAGTCAGGAAAAAGACTTCTTGAAGTATTTTAATGGGAATATAGAAACATAGGAGCAAGCCTATCTTCTATTCCCCATATCCCTCAATGTCCTTAGTACCTTGAAAGCTCTCTAGATTTTTCTTGAACTTATTCTCTGAGCTTCTGCAGCCCTCTGGAGTAGAGAATTCCGTTGATTCACTATCTTCTGAGTTAGGAAATTCCTAAACTGCCCACCCCTTATTTTGGTTCTAGGCTCTTGAGCCAGTAATGTAGGAAGAGTGGTAGACAACTTACATGCAGTAAAATTGTGACAAATAGTGAAGTGATCATGGTCCCAACACACGTTTTTGTGATATTCACTGGAGGCGAGACACTGTCCAATCTGCTGGAGAGAATTTGTCAAAATAGTGCTGCAGGGTCCTTTATAAACAGCGTAGAGAATGTGAACAAATTGAAGCTTAACATCTCATCCAGAAGTCAGTGATTCAGTACTGCACTGGAGTGCCAGTTTTGGACTCTGGGGTTATGTACAATCTTGAACGCAGATTGGACAGGTGAGTTATAGGTGAAAGTTCATTCCATTCAGCCATATTCAAACAATCCTAGAGCCTCAGCATTGTTATACATCTTCGCTGTCTTAACCGGTAATTTATTTTAAACTTCTCCAAGCTTTAAGATTTAAAACGGCTTTTCTCTCATTTTCACTATTAGTCTTATCTTGTTCTCCCTTTGTTTACTTTTTCTCAACCTGTCCTCATCAGATTCTTATTTTCTCCAATAATCAATTCACTAAGAAACCCCCTCAAAGAGAGTTCTTCATCGTCAGTGGAACTTCGCACTCTTGGGTTTACAGCCTATAGGTGCAGAGCAGTATCAAAGAGCTGCATGACCCTCAGCTGCCCTTATGGTCTATTTCCTGAGGCTGCTTTTCTCAGGCAAGCATTACTGGAAATGGATGTCACTGGAAAAGTCAGGATTGATTGCCCAACTCTGAGTGACCTTGAGATAGAGCTGAATGGCTTGCTGGGCCACTGCAGAACACATATACATACACACACATATATGACTTAGAGATGCCAGTGTTGGATTGGGGTGGAAAAAGTTAACTATCACACAACACCAGGTTATTGTCCAACAGGTTTATTTGGAAGCACTAGATTTCAGAGTGCTGCTCCTTCATCAGGTGGTTATGAAAGCTAGTGCTTCCAAAAAAATCTGTTGGACTATAACCTGGTGTTGTGTGTGATTATTAACTATATACATATACATACATACATATACATACACATATACATACACACACACATATATACATATATAAATACATACATTCATACAAACATATTTGCTTATAGAAATATATGATTTGAAATAGGTAGGCCATTCAGTCTTTTTTGAGAAGACAGTTCCAAAAACTCAACAGCTTCCGAGAGAGAACAATCACTTCACCTACACCTCATATGGGCAATCTGTAATTTCTAAACATTTCTTGGCTCTTCCATAAGAGTTAACATTCATGTCACATCTACCTCGTTAGGATACTTCAGGATCTTATACGTTTCAATGAAGTCCCCTCTTACACTTCCAAACTCCAGCAGGCACAAGTCTGAACCTGTTCAACCTTTCTCATAACACAACCCTGTCATTCTAAGTGTTACTCTGGTAAACTTTCTCTGGACTATCAGGGCAGCTGTCAACTTCATTGTTGAGAATCTAGAGTCACGTCCAGGCCAGAGCAGGATTTCCTAAAGAACACTTATGAGACTTATGGGGCTTTACAAACTTATGGAATTTCACGTTTGTCATTTATGATGTTAACTTCTGAATTGCATGCTTAGTTAATTCACTGAATTTACATTTCCCAAATTGGAATTCAAACTCATGTTCTCTGGATAATCGGTTCAGTCACCAGGATTACCAGCAGAGGAATGCATCTAATATCCGGGCATAAATCTGGTCCAGGCCTCTTTAGCCGAGCTCGATCTGGTACTTATGGTCCAAGGCCAAATTTCACACATTTAGGACAGAAATAAGGAGGAATTTCTTCTCTCAGAGGTTAGTGACTCTGTGGAATTCCTTACAGCAGATGACTGTTGAGGCTGAGTTGTTTAGTATACTCAAGACTGTAGATTTTTAATGAGTAAAGGAATCAATGGTTACCAGGAAAAGGCAGGAAAGAGAATTTTCAACATATCAGACCAGCCACGGTCTCATTGTGCAGACCTGATGGGCCAAATGGCCTCATTTTGCTTCTACATCATAGAACCTTATGAGATCACATCCACAATGAGTCTCTGGATATTGTTTGGGAAGTCTTTTCAAAGACAAGACTTTTCTTTCTCCATACACGTGCTTTTTGTTTGAGAAAGTTCTTTATTTCCACACATTTCTGAGCAATATTTGCATTGGCATCAGTACCAATGGTCTGAAGGTTGGGGAAATCATTCCAGGACCTCTGTCACTTCCTAACAAGCCATTGATCCACCTTATTGAAAATAGTCTGATGTCACAGGACAGCTGAAATGTAATGGACTCCATAAGCAACAGACTAACACAAAGGTTTGTGTTTTCTGCCTCAGGATGGGGAAGATTCTTGGTCCCAAAGTGACCGGGTCATTCTTTGAGATTTTCATTGGGGTAACCCTCCAAATAATTTGGAGACAGCTTCTCAGTTCAGTGGAACTGGAAGTTAATCAGAGGCTTTTCAGCTTAAGGGGAAGGTAAGTATGAGAGAGGGGGCTTCAATGTAGAATCATCATCTCTCCAGATATTTTAAATGAATGAATTAGGTTCAGCACCCTGTGATGGCGTTCAGGGTGGGGTACAGTCCCTTTAAAGGGAGCCTTCAAGCTGCTTCTCAACAAGGGTCAAAAAGTGTGGCGCTGGAAAAGCACAGCCAGTCAGGCGGCATCCGAAGAGCAGGAGAGTCGACATTTTGAGTATAAGCTGCTTCTAAACCCCAGGCACGCGAGGAGGCACCCAACGCCTGGTGTGTCAGTGGGTGCCCTTTTGGCTAAGATCAAAACTGTCCCCGCCATTGGCAGAAACCAGGAGGTTAATTCCAATCAGCCTCCTTTACTCGGTCTAACGGACATTTTTATTGTGTTTGTGATTGGTTATCTGCATAGCGCTCCTGCAAAAACTGCCCAGTGGAGGAGCCAGGGAACCGGCAGTGCAACAACTTGAGGGGAGGGAAGGGGGGACTGGTAGGGGGGATGCAGGGAGTTGCTAATTTTTCACTCTGCCCACCTCAAATCTAGATGGGAGTTGAAATCTCAACATTCACTGTTTGATTCTCTAATCATAACCTGGATAGAGAGTGAAACGCATTACCTCAGGAAGTGGTTGAATCAAATAATTTAGTGCTTTCAAAGGTCAATCAGGTAGGCAGCAGAGCAAAAGTAAATAGAAACAGGAGGGGATTATTTCAAATTGCCAGCACCAACTGGTCAGGTTAAATGCTCTCTTTCTGTGTAATTATAGGCTGAGATATGAACATTGGGAAAGGTAAAACAGTCATCAGTGCTCATGGAATCATAGAAGAATCAAGGAATGCCCTCAGTGTGGGAAGAGGCCATTCGGCCCATTGAGATTGCGCTGATCCTCTGAAGAGTATCCTACCCAGATTCACCTCCCCCTACCCTATCTTTGTAATCCTACATTTCACATGGCCAATTCACCTAAACTGCACATCTTTGGACTGTGGGAGAAAACCGGAACACTCAGATGAAACCCACGCAGACACGGGGAGAATGTGCAAACTTCACTCAGATTGTCATAGAGTCATAGAGATGTACAGCAGGGAAACAAACCCTTTGGTCCAGCTTGTCCATGCCAACCAGATAGTCCACTTGAGGCTAGAATGAAACCTAGGTTCCTGGTGCTGTGAGACAGCAGTGCTAACCACTGAGCCACTGTACTGCCCAAAATGAAAAAATAAAGATAGGTGTCAAATTACGGAAGCACAGAACTGTTGCAGCACAGAAGGAGACCATTAAGCTCCAGTTCTATTACTTAGTTCTAATCTCCTGCCTTTCCCTGTATTGCTACACACCATTTCCAAAGCCCTTCATGAATAAAATTATAGGTGGAGATGTTTAGAGACAGTGTTTCTTTAAGGGAGAGATGGGTGTACATGAAGGTACAGATTGGTTTAGCAACAGAATCTGAGACATTGTGCTTGTTCGGATATCATCAGGAAAAACAACAAATTATATATGCGCGATGTTATGAAATGTCAATGAGTCATTCTATCTGGAACTATTAGATGAAAGCAGCATACAATATAGACACAAGCGTACAATGCTCCAATATTAACACCATAACAAATACATTTCAGACACATTCAGCAGTTCCAGAAAAGCCCCCAAAACCTCATGTCAAAATTAAGAGGACAACAACGAAAAACAATTGTTAATAAGCCAAGCTGCTCAAGTAGTATTCAATTATGTGTAGACATCTGAGAGATGTGAAACAGAGACTTTGTTAAGGTAGAAGAGAAGCAGAAAGAAAAGCTTGCATTGATATAGAGCTTTTCACGATGATAGGACCTCTCAAAGTGCTTAAGGAACTCAGTGAAGTGTTTTTAGTCATTATTGTAGTGATGGGAACATAGCACTCTATTTGCACACAGCAAGCTCCCATAAACAGCAATGAGAAATGACCATAGTGTAATAGAGATATACAGCACAGAAATAGACCCTTCGGTCCAACTCCATGAAGAAAATTTGGATGACCAATAAGTGTCAGTTGTGCTAAGTTTGCTCACTGGCTCATGCTGTAGTGCTGAGATACATAATTGAACCTAACACTGGGGAAGTGCCACACTCTTTTCTGTCAGATGTGCTGTTAAACCAAGGCATAATTTGCTACTCAAGCGGATGTCCCATTTCAGACTGCGATGAGGAAACAGTTCTTCACTCAGAGGATAGTCAACCTGTGGAACTCACAAGTGCAGAAGGCAGTGGAGGCCGGGTCACTGAATGTATTCAAGAAAGAGACCAGTACTTTGATGGATATTAAATGCATCAAGGAATAGGGATAGAAAGCAGGAAAAGGGCATTGAGGTAGAAGATTTGCCACGGACATATTGAACAGCAGGGCAGGCTTGATGGGCGATTGGCCTACTCCTGCTCTGAGTTTCTCTGTTTGTAAAAGGCCTTGTGGCTCTATCTTGAAGGGAGAACAGGACAATTATCCTGGATATCCTGGCCTCTATCTATTCATTAGCCAACATTGCCAAATCAGATTAACTTTCATGCAGAGGGTGGTACGTGTATGGAATGAGCTGCCAGAGGATGTGGTGGAGGCTGGTACAATTGCAACATTTAAGAGGCACTTGGATGGGTATATGAATAAGAAGGGTTTGGAGGGATATGGGCCGGGTGCCGGCAGGTGGGACTAGATTGGGTTGGGATATCTGGTTGGCATGGACAGGTTGGACCGAAGGGTCTGTTCCCATACTGTACATCTCTATTACTCTATGACTCTATCTTATACATGAGAGACTGAATTAAGACACCTCTCCCTGGAGAGTGGACACCTCTCCCTTCTTCAGGTGCTTTGCAACCAATATTCCTTCTCCAAATGACGCCATATTGAGCTGGATCATTCACTTTAATTGTCATTTGTGGCCTCTTGCTGTGCACAAATTGATTGCTGTGATAACTTTTTGTTGTGATCAATTTTTTAATTTTCAGAAATCTAAGCATCGAATTTGGTGTGACTGCCATGATAACAATGATAGCATCAATGAATTTGACTATTAGATCTCTAAAAATTGACAAATGCACACTTATAAGGCAATGCGGTGATGCAGTGGTTAGCACAGCTGCCTCACAGCACCAGGGGCCTATGTTTGATTCCAGCCTCAGGTGATTGTGTGGAGTTTGCATGTTCTCCCTGTGGTCTGTCTGCATGGGTTTGCTCTGATTTCCTCCCACAGTTCAAAGATGTGCAGGTTAGGGTGGATGGGCGATGCTAAATTGCCCACAGTGTCCAGGCATGAGTAGGTTAAGTAGATTAACCATGGGAAATATAGGGTGGTGGTGGTGGTGGGGGGGGGGGGGGAATGCTTTTCAAAGGGTTGGTGTGGACTCAGTGGGTCAATTGACCTGTTCCATATTGTAGAAATTCTATAACCTCTTCTCTGTGAAGAAAGAATATGCATTTACCCCATTGTGTTTTATCACAACCACAGGATGTCCCAATGACATTTAAAGCCAGTTTTGTGGCATTTTCTGAAGTACTGTTAGCGCTCCAGTGTAGGAAACATAACAGCCAATATGTGCACAGACAGCTGCCACAAGTGGACCCAAACCTAATCATTTGCTCTTCTAGCAATATTTGTTAGGGGATTAAAATTTTCAAAATCATACCACGGACATTGTTTTGTATCCATCTAATCTAATCTAAAGGCATCATCTTCAGCAGTGCGGCATTCCCTCAGTATTGTACTTGGAATACTGGCTGAGGAATAAGTGCTCCTCTCGATGGAGTTAGATGTAGTTCTTAGGGATAAAGGGATTAAAGGGAATGAGGGCAAAGTGGGATCAGGGTACTGAGTTGGATGGTCAGGCATGATAACATTGAATGGTGGAGGAGGCTTGAAGGGCTGAATGGCCTACTCCTCCTACTTTCTATGAAAACCGTGGACTGGGATTGCCATGGCTGACAGGTGATAAGGGCTTTTTGCAACCAATACCCAGCTCTTATAGAACTAGGTGGAATGTATAGATAAACCCAATGGGTTGATTAGAGACCAGTGGGTTGCAGAAAACACCAGAAGCCTCGTGTGGGGGAAGTGAAGGTGCTTACACAATTCTTACATCATTGGTGATCAGCCTCCCATTCAAACCTTCTCCCAGTTTGGGGAAGTACTTGAATGTGGCCTCTTCACGATTAGATTCGATTTACAATATGGCGCTGATCACCCCTGATTCGATGTTGAGCTTATTCCTGATGAAGGGCTCCAGCCCGAAACATTGATTCCCCTGCTCCTTGGATACTGCCTGACCTTTCTGTGCTTTTCCAGCAAAACACTCTTAACTCGATGTTGGGGTCGTTGTGAGAAGCTGCACTTTTTATTATGAAGTACAGTTTAAGAATAAATTAATGCAAATGTCCTAATTGGATACAATTTGGGGATAAAATGGGGGTATAAAATTTCATTTCAGATTCAGGAAGGTCAAATGAGGCTGTCAGTGCAAAGACTAAATCCAGCTGAAGACTAAAAAAAGGTATCCCTCCAATCTCTTTAATTAGCAAAAGAGAGCGAGCCCTTGGAAAAAAAAGTCAAAGATCAAAGAGTACCTGGAATCCTGAAGTTTTTTTACCCCAGTAATTCCCTTGCCAGCTGCACTTCGCACTCATGAAAGACATTGCTGGTGTCAGCTGGTCTTTCGACATGACTTGGAGACCTTTTGTGTTTTATCCAGGTTGTTAACACAATGTGTCTGTTACACGCCATCCTGGGACACTTGACTGCAAACATCTGTCTTTATCCTTCTTCCATTCGAGTTACATAAACTTGTTGCTGCTAAAAGTTTATTTTCGTTGGGAGTTTTGGTGCCAGCATCAAAACAACACAGAAATACCAGCCTCTCTGAAGCCCATTCTCAGCACATCCCTGCGCTGGGGCTAAATGTGAGAACGCAGTGAGTGAAGGGAGTCACCAGGGGCTTTTATTTTAGCATCAACCTGAGGTGCCTGCATCGCTAAACTGGGAACGAGCTGCCGGAGAAGTTGATTTATGTGATTATATACAAGAAGGAATGTCTCTCTCTCTGTCTCTCACTCATGCTCCCTCATATACATTGCAGATTATAGGCTCCAAACTGTCACACTGGTCTTTTTGCTAGTCTCAGCACTCATAAATGAAAGGCAGAATGGGTTACTGTAACATTCCATTTCTCTTCAAGAAGAGTTTAATCGTGTATATCACTCACTTGTTACGAGGACGGATGTGTCAACAAGAAAGCTCAAGTTTGTAACCAGGAAAACACTCATTAGGTGCTAAACCTTATCCACTTTCCTGCACACCTCAGAATCCTGGTCAATCAGTAAAGGTCTGCAAGAGGAAATTAATCCTCTGAAATGTGGACATATACTTAAAATTTCATACAGAAAGCGTATGAAAAATGAAGAGGTATTTGTAATTGCAAGAGGGAAAAGGACTCTGAAAAGTCCAGAATATTGAATACCAGTTTTTCTAGTTTCTTTGTCAGTGCTGAAAAGCTACAGAAATCTCTTCTGTGGGGTAAGTGGAAGGCAGAAGAAAGAGGGATCAACCTAGGCATAAAGATAGGGTAAAATCAGCGTAATTCAAATTAGAGAGAGGGAGAGATGACTGGTGATGGTTTAACCTGGGGATCACCACACACCAGCTAATGGTGACAAAGAGAGATCTTTGGGATAACCTCAGCTACTGTAGGAATTGAACCCACACTGTTGACATCATTCTAAATGACAAACAAGCTCTCTAAGCTAACTGACCCTGCAGCCTAGGTATAGTTGGAAGATGGATGCCACAAATCAATTGGAGGTGAGGATGGAGCTAAGAAAGTCACCGGAGCAGCTACGTACAGCAGCAACTACTCGCATAAAATTAGCTATTTGGTCTGTTTTGAGAAGTTAGGTTTCTTCAGATATCCTGCCTCCATGTTGATGGCCGAGGTGAGGTACATGCTTCATTACAGTTAAAGGTTCCAAGGATCAAATGGAGGTATGATGATGTTAAAAATCACACAACACCAGGCTATAGTCCAATGGGTTTAGTTGGAAGCACTAGCTTTTGGAGCACTGCTCCTTCATCAGGTGGTTGTAGAGGATAAGATTGTAAGACACAGAATTTATAGCAAAAGTTTATAGCATGATGTAACTGAAATTATATATTGAGAAAACCTGGATTGTTTGTTAAGTCTCTCATCTTTTAGAATGACCCATGTTGGTTTCAGTTCTTTCATATGTAAATAGCAAAACGTTTTAAAAAGTTACATTCTCAAGTGAACTTTAACAATTGGTGCCATGTCGGCCCAGATAATGCATTGAAGGTGTGAGATGCCCTGTGTGAGACTGTCTGTGCCACATGGTATGATGATCCCCATGGTGGACCATCCTGTTGCTACTCAGTGTTTTAGGTTTATACATGAAGTAAGAGCAGGAGGAAGTGCTGGAATACAGGCAGTGCCACGAATCATCAGGTTCAAGAGAGCCAGAGGGAAGTGAGATGAAATAAAGTCCATTTAAAGCTCACATGTGACTTGCACATGGCTAAACCCTCACTCTGCAGGACAACAAATGGTGTCTTTGAGAAATTTAGAGTTGGATTTTGCTTTAGCAGGTCAAACCAGTTTCTGGCAGACCTCTCTAACAGCAGACACAAGCCTTCCTCATTTCCATGCCTCGAAACAGTAATTACGCACGCAGATGCCTTAATCTCCCCGAGGAGTTATCCATCTTGTGACTAAAGACACGGGCAGCATCCAGAGACACTTCCCATGGCAACCGTGGAAATGCACTCTCCAGCTTGCAAACGTTCCAGGAAGTCTCTGTGGAAAGGTTCTCATTAACTCGTCTTTTCTTTCAGGCAGTGATGGGGCTTGCTGCACAACTCTTAGCTTCTTTTTGAACTTTCAGGATGTTTGTTTGATGGAGCAGGTTAGTTCTAAACATGAGTCCAACCTCCATATTTGACAACTATAATACAGTGGCTGTTTTAATGAATACCTGTGTGGCACACTCTGACTGACTCTACTGCAGGACTTTAGCTTGAAACCTTGGCCGACACTTAAAAATAACTTGGATTTATGTAGCACCTTTAAAGGAGCCAAATGTCCCAAGTCATTTTTTAGGAGAATTAAGTAGACAGAAGGTGCAAAGATGCACATGGAAGTCTAGCATTCAACTGTTTGTTATTTGACTATAAGTACTGAGCCATTCGCAGTGAGTTTGATTAGTTAAGTCTGGGTGTGGACTCAGACAAAATTAAACAAGATTTCAAAAACACAAAAAGCCAGAGCTTGAGGCATGGAGTAGACATTTTGAAGTATTGTGAACAAAACTTGTTGCACACTAATGTTAACACTGCACACACTAATGTTAACACTGCACAGATATATCCAACAAAAGGTTAAAGTGTGAGGTTAAAGAGGTAAATTGTCAGGGGTTTATTAAAGGAGAAGAGAGAATATACTTCAAGGCCAGAATTGGAGGAGCACAGAGAGTTTGGAGGAGGTTACAGAAACAGGGGAAAGGGGGTTAATGAATGCAGCACTGAGGGATAATCAGGGGTTCTGTACCTTGGATGAAATATTAAGCTGATGGCTCAACTTCCTGTTCATGTCAATTTTAAAAATTGATCAGGTATAGAACAGAAATGTTCTAGGATGTGCTGGACAATGTTTGGCCTGAAAAAACTGAAAGAAGTGCGCCATGTGTCTCCAGGATCGTTCTGTGAGGAAATAGGTTCCCTACAAAGCAGCAGCGGCTGTATTTCCAATATAATTCGGGAGTTGTTGAGACTGAAAAAACGTATCTTGAAAATGCAGACTCCTTTATGAAGACTCAGTGAACTCTCAGACATAACTAAAGTACTTTAGTCAGAATCACTTTAGGTGACAGCAATTGCTGGAGGTAGGCAGACAATTTTATCTTCTTTCCTTTTCATTCATAAACAGGTATTTTCAAAGGCAGAGAGTGTGGTGCTGGAAAAGCACAGCAGGTCAGGCAGTATCCAAGAAGCAGAGGAATTGACATTTTGGGCATAAGCCCTTCATCAGGAATGGCTTATGCCTCATGAAGGGATTATGCCTGAAACATCAATTCTCCTGCTCCTCGGATGCTGCCTGCCCTGCTGTGTTTTTCCAGCACCACACTCTTGACTGATCTTCAGCATCTGCAGTCCTCACTTACTCCTATTTTCAAAGGCAGCATTATGTGGGAAGTAGATACTCTTAGAGAGGAGCAAGAACATCAAGTTCCTACGAGTAACGATAACCAACAATCTGTTCTGGACCTCCTACGTAGATGTGACAGTCAAGAAGGCACAACAATACCTCTTCTTCTTCAGATAGCTCAGGAAATTCAGCATGTCCAAATGGACACTCACCAACCTTTACAGATACACCACAGAAAGCATACTATCTAGGTTCATAATGGCCTGGGATGGCAACTGCTCTGCCCAAGATCATAAGAAACTACAGGAAGTTGGGTGCACAGCCCAGACCATTGTGGAAGCCAACCTCCCATCCATGGACTCCATTTACAGTCTACTCTGCTACAGAAAGGCTGCCAACATCAAAGACCCTCCCACCCCGGTAGTACTGTCTTCCATCCTCTTCAATCAGACAGAAGATACAGAAGCTTGCACTCATGCACCAACAGGTTCAAGAACAGCTTTTTCCCCGCTGTTATTAGACTGCTGAATGGACTCCATAACTTCAAATCTAATGTTGATCTTGCTCTGTGCATCCCCTGTGCAGCTTTAACCTTGTCTGCCTCATTCTGCCGAAGCACCAAATGATCTGTGTGTCCTTGGTTGCTGTGGCCTGCCTCAACTGTTCGTAAAACAAAGCTTTTCACTGTATTTAGGTACATGTGACTACAATAAATCAAATCAACTTGGGTGATCAAGTGAGCAGCTCCCTCATGTCAGAGACAGAAGATTGTCGATCCAACACCCATTCTAGAGGCCTGAGCACAAAATCCAGTATAAGACGTGGACCAGAATTCTCTGGACATGAAAAATAATTGAGGGCTGTCAGTGTTTCCAGTGTCCTGAACCACCACCAGGAGGGACTGGATGTTTGTAGATGTGGTGCCAATCAAGTGGACTGCTTTGTCCTGGATGGTGTCAACTTCTTGAGTGTTGTTGGAGCTTCATCCATCCAGGCAAGTATTCTATCGCACTCCTGACTTGTGCCTTGTAGATGGTGGGCAGGCTTGGGAGAGTCAGGAGGTGAGTTACTTGTTGCAAGATTCCTAGTATCTGGCTTTCTCTTGCAGCCACTGGGTTTATTGAGTGGATCCAGTTGAATTTCTGGTTATTGGTAGTGCCTGAATGTGGATAGTTGGGGATTTAGTGAAGATAACACCATTGAATGTCAAATGGTGATGGTTAGTTTCTCCTTTGTTGGAAATGGTCATTGGTTGGCGCTTGTCTGGCACAAATGTTGTTTGCCATTGTCAGCCCAAGCTTGGTATTGTCCAGGTTTTGTTCTATTTGGACACAGACTGCTTCAGTATTCGAGGAGTCGTGAATGGTGTTGAACATTGTGCAATCATTGGTGAACATCCCCAGCGCCCAACCTTACGATGGAGGGAAGGTGATTGTGGAAACATCTGAAGCTACACATTGGGTTTAGCACACTATCCTGAGGATCTCCTGCAGATTCACTGGGGGGGGGGGGGGAATGGGAAACCTGTTTGATAGATTCGCTGTCACCATCTCACTGCCTGGAACTTCCTTACTAACAAGCTTCACCCTATCCACTCTGCTTTCCCCTGAGTCAACCCTTCTGAGATTTCCTTTACCTTTCACCTATTTCAAAAGCTCTTGCATCGTGTTCCTATAAGTACATGTTGTTATCTTGATGGAGGCAATAACAAGCTACATTTTTATTGCACCTTTACAAGGATTCTCAAGGTACTTCAGAAGAGCGCAATTAGACAAATACTGACCCATGAGGCATTAGGACAGCCACATCGAGTGGTTTTATCATGAAGACGAGAGTGTGGTGCTGGAAAAGCACAGCAAGTCAGGCAGCATCCGAGGAACAGGAGAATGGATATTTTGGGCAAAAGCCCTTCATCAGGATTTATCCAGAAGTTGAGTTTTGAAGCAATATCCTCAAAGAAAGAGGGGGAAAGACGTTTGGGAAGGGGATGCCTGAATGTAGCACTGAGGCAGCTGGTGATGGCACAGCAGTCAATGATAGGACAGCGAATGGGGTGGGGGATGAAGGGTTGAAGATGAGCAAACAGGGTAGGGTTGGAGAACCACAGAAATCACACAAGGCTTTAGGGCAGGAAGATGCTACAGAGTTTGGGACAGAGGAGATCAAGCTGACATTTTTAAAATCAAGGCTCTGGCAGGGAACTGAAGCAGGTGAAAATTCAGTGCGAGAGAGACTTAAATAAAATGACTAACACCGGTAACCGCTCGGATGCTTTGAGGTTGGTCACAGCACGTGTTTTTGCTGACCTTTACATTTGTTTTAGATTCCTCGGCCGGTTTAACTGGTGCTGAAATCTGTCCATAGTCTTCACTTGAGGACAGGTGTGAAGAATTAATTTAGCGCATCTGAATTCATTTAACACATTCCGCTGACAGAAAAGATGCTCAACTGCCTTAGACTGCATGTTTTTTTTTAAAATAGAACCTTGTTTGAGAGGGAAGAACATTGTGTGCTCAAAATGTCTACCCTCTTTGTGTAATTAAATCAATATATTTATTAAAAGATAACATACAGGATACCTGGACAATGTTTTGTGTCTTCTTACACACCAATATAACACAGGAACAGGTCCTTCGGCCCACCAAGCCTGTGTCAATTCCTAATCCTTATTTAGATCCACTACTTATTGCCCATATGAGGTTTCTATCCCTCTCTTGTAACACTTATGATCCAGACCTGGCAAGACCCAATGGAATGATTCCAGATGCTGCCAATGAGTAGCATCAGGTCCTTTGAGTAAATGTACAAAGGAGGAGAAAGTGAGGACTGCAGATACTGGAGATCAGAGCTGAAAATGTGTTGCTGGAAAAGCGCAGCAGGTCAGGCAGCATCCAAGGAGCAGGAGAATCGACGTTTCAGGCATGAGCCCTTCTTCAGGAATGAGGAGTGTGTGCCATGCAGGCTAAACTAAAAGGTAGGGAGGAGGGACTTGGGGGAGGGGCGTTGGAAATGCGATAGGTGGAAGGAGGTCAAGGTGAGGGTGATAGGCCGGAGTGGGGGTGGGGGCGGAGAGGTCAGGAAGAAGATTGCAGGTTAGGAAGGCGGTGCTGAGTTCGAGGGTTGGGACTGAGACAAGGTGGGGGGGGGGCGGGGAAATGAGGAAACTGGAGAAATCTGAGTTCATCCCTTGTGGTTGGAGGGTTCCTAGGTGGAAGATGAGGTGCTCTTCCTCCAACCGTCGTGTTGCTATGGTCTGGCGATGGAGGAGTCCAAGGACCTGCATGTCCTTGGTGGAGTGGGAGGGGGAGTTGAAGTGTTGAGCCACCAACCCAACCACCCTGTGGCTGAACACTTCAACTCCCCCTCCCACTCCACCAAGGACATGCAGGTCCTTGGACTCCTCCATCGCCAGACCATAGCAACACGACGGTTGGAGGACGAGCGCCTCATCTTTCGCCTAGGAACCCTCCAACCACAAGGGATGAACTCAGATTTCTCCAGTTTCCTCATTTCCTCGCCCCCCCACCTTGTCTCAGTCCCAACCCTCGAACTCAGCACCGTCTTCCTAACCTGCAATCTTCTTCCTGACCTCTCCGCCCCCACCCCCACTCCTGCCTCTCACCCTCACCTTGACCTCCTTCCACCTATCGCATTTCCAATGTCCCTCCCCCAAGTCCCTCCTCCCTACTTTTTATCTTAGCCTGCTGGACACACTTTCCTCATTCCTGAAGAAGGGCTCATGCCCGAAACGTCGATTCTCCTGCTCCTTGGATGCTGCCTGACCTGCTGAGCTTTTCCAGCAACACATTTTCAGTAAATGTACAAAAGTACTTCCTCAGCATCCTGACCAATATTTATTCTTCAGTCAACATCACTGGAACATATATAATCTGATCGTTAGCGTACTGAGATTTGTGGGGACTTGCTGTGGCTAAATTGGCTGCTGCATTTTCCATATCACAACAGTTGCTACAGTTCAAAAGTACTTCATTGGCTTTAAAACCCACTGCCAAATCATAAAAGTGTGAAAGGTGCTATATAAATGCGAGTCTGCCCTACTTTACTGCCATTTATCTGTTTGAAGACTGGCAGCCCCTGCAAAGTGAAAAATCAGATTCCACATTTCCAGCACACCCATGGTGACCATAGGCTATAAGGGATAGGAACAGAAATAGGCCATTCAGCCCATCCTGACTGCTCTGCCATTCAATCAGATCATGGCTGACCTGATAATCCTCAATTCCACTTTCCGGCCTTCTGCCGATATCCCTCAATTCCTTTGCTGATTAAAAATCTATCCCAGCTTTGAATAGTTAATAGCCCAGACTCTACAGCCCTTTGTGGTGGAGAATTCCATAGATTTACTACACTCTAGGATAATGCCCTCTGTTCCTAGACTCTCCCACAAGGGAAGCAGCCTTTCCACATCTACCTTTAAGTCCCCCAAGAATCGTGTATATTTCAATAACTTCACCTCTCATTACTCTAAATTTCAAGTCACTCAACTCTCTGCATGAGACAGCTCATCCATATTCAGGATTAACCTATTGAACCTTCTCTGGACTGCCTCCAATGCCAGAATATCTTTCCTTCCAAAACTGTTCACAACATTCTAGCTGTGGTCTGATTGGTGTGTTGTATAGTTTTAGCAAAAGCTCCCTACATTTGCAATACATTTCCTTTGAAATATTAGACTCCCTACAGTGTGGAAGCAGGCCATTTAGCCCTTTAAGTCCACACTGACCCTCTGAACAGACCCTATCCAGACTTAGCCCCCCCCCCCATCCTTTCCCTGTAACCCTACATTTCCTATGGCCAATACACCCACCCTGCACATCCATGGACACTATAGGCAATTTGGCATGGTCAGTCCAGCTAACCTGCACACTGCAGGACTGTGGGAGGAAACCAGAGCACCTGGAGGAAACCCATGAAGATACAGGGAGAATATGTGAAGTCCACATAGACAGTCACCTGAGGCTGGAATTGAACTTGGGTTCCTGGCTGCCCCACATAAAGGCTAACATTCCATTCATCTTCTTTATTCCCCACTGAAATTCAAATATAATCCAATCGGCTGTAAAGTATTTTTTGGCATCTAAAAATATGAAAGGCGCTATCAATTCAAGTTATTTCTTTATTCAGAGAAAAGTAGGGTGTTGAATTAATCAATGTTCTTTTGGAAATTAATTTGATCGGCAGATGAACTTCCTGTCATGTACTTCAATCGTCACTACCACCGCTTATTTTCACTTTGGTATCATTGCCTGACTTTAGACTTCAGCTGCTAAAACCCTCACTTATGCCTCTAGACCTGACTACTCCAATGCTCTCCAGGATGGTCTGCCAGATTCTACTCTTCATAACCATGAGATCATCCCAAAACCCTGCTGCGCATGTCTTAACTTGCATCAAATTCTGTTCATCTAAAACCCTATGCTCTCTGACCTATACCAGCTCCCAGTGAAGTGAAGTCTTGATTTTAAAGTTCTCTTCCTCGCTTTCAAATCCTTCCATGGTCTCATCATTCCTTGCTTCTTCCTATTCTACAGTTCTCTGAGGTATCTGTGCCTCTTGAGCAAGCCCTATTTTAATTGCTTAGTGGTTACAGAAATAATTCCACACAGGCTGGTATTCCATCACCAACTCACTCTATATTTATGCATGCATAGTAATTGACACTGGTTCAGCTCCTTCAGAGCCAGCTGTCAGAATGAACAGAACCTCTGTCACTCCTGTGTATTTATTTTTTTTCTCTGTTTTCTTTTATTTTTCCCCAGCACCCATGTGGTGTGTGTGCAGGTGTCACACACAGTGAAGAACAGTAAGTGTGTAAATCTTTATTTATATTCCGCCACCAGGTAGAAAGGAAACACTAGAGTGGCCAGTAACAAGCAGTGCCCATCTTGACGGAGGGGAAATCTCCTGTTTATTTTTGTCAATCAGGGCTCCCTGATTGGACCAGGTTAATAGCCCCAACAGGGAACTCATATTCTATGAGATCTATGCAGCTGAACTCATTACAATCAGTAGAGTTACAGAGGCCCCGAGCTCTGGAGCTCCCTGCTTTCGTTTCTCTACCTAATTTCTCTCCTTTAAAACGTTTCTTAAAACTTGTTTCTTTGATCAAGCTTTTGGTCAACTGACATAATGCTAACTGATGGGCAGAGGGATCTGGGTGTCATGGTACATGAAGTATTAGTATGCAGATATGGCATGTGATTAGGAAGGCAAATGGAATGATGCTCTTTATTGCAAGAGAAATAGAACATTAAGAATGTTTTGCTACAGGATATGGGTGAGATCATATGTGGAGTACTGTGTCTAGATTTGGTATCTCTATTCAAAAAAGGACATATAGACTTCAGGGAAGCATTACTTGATTTATTCTTGGGCTAATGGAGTTATCGTCTGAGGAAACGTTATATTTATTGGGCTTGCAGGTGATCTTACTGAAGCATATAGATCCTGAGGGGAGTTGACAGAGTACATGCTAGAAGGATGACAATCTGGAGTAGGGGATGCAGTTTAAAATTAAGGCCTCTCTGTGTGATGGTATTGAGGAACGAATTTTTATCTCAGGCAGTCAAAATTCTGTGGAATTCTGTTGCTCAGGGAATGGTGGAGACAGAGATCCTTGAATATATTTAAGGCAGAGGTCGTTAGACTCTTGACCAACAAGGGTATTGGGAATGGTGGAGACAGAGATCCTTGAATATATTTAAGGCAGAGGTCGTTAGACTCTTGACCAACAAGGATATTGGGAATGGTGGAGACAGAGATCCTTGAATATATTTAAGGCAGAGGTCGTTAGACTCTTGACCAACAAGGGTATTGGGAATTGGTGGGAAAGTTGAATCTGGCCACCACGAATGGTAGCACAGGGTCAAGGGGCTGAATGGCCTACTCCTGCCACTAATTTATTTGTTTATAATATCTACTTGTGTGGCATGGTGTGATGTATTATTTGATAATGTATGTGTGAAGAGCTTTGGGATGTTGTATTACATCCAATGCATTATGTAAACAGGAGTTGTTATCATAAACCAACAGAACCTATTCAGTTGTTAACTGTTGCTTGTGTGATCTTGCTGAGAGTAAAATGGCTACTACCATGATATACAAGATGGTCATTTATTTCTGAGCAACATCAGAACAAATAGCCAAGTGTAAAACTTCATCTTGCCAAAGAGAGACCCAAACAAATACACTCCGAATGAAGAAATCTTAATAGGAATTGGAATCGTTTCTCAGAATTGGCCTTGAACTGTGAATTACATTTGCTAAACAAATACTCTCTGATTCCTTAATCCAAGTTCTCACTTATTGCACTATCTATCTTCCTTGACTTTGTTCGGTGCTGTAAAAATGGAATAAAGTTATGTGTGGAACAATAAATCAAAATTAAAGCCCTGGGTGGGTCACTGCATGTTTAACAAAGTCCAATCATAATCGGCAGTAAAGACAGAAATTCTACTCGATAATTATCACAGCTTGTTCAACAGGAAATAAGACATCTTCCTGATGTTGTGTGGTAGAAGGCGCTTTGTTTTGAAAGCTGGAAAGAATGTTCGCATTAATAATGGTTACATGTTTAAGGCAGTTGCGTGAATCTCTTAGATGCTTCCCAGATGTAGTTGGAGCTGCTCGAATCAGGTTAAATGTCAGGGAGGGGAGGAAATCTTCAGCAAGGCCTGACTGTCGGTAATGTCACAGGTCCATTCTGTGAAGAGCCAGTATCACACCAGAATCATGCTCACTGGGCACTCTGTGACCGAATGCCAAACCATTCTGGCCTGTGGTCCCATTGAATAATCCATCTGCCTCTGGATGCACTGTCTCGTCTCAGTAGTCACACCTGGGTTACTGTGCCAATGAGCAATCTGTGGGACTGGGACCACCAACATGAGCCACCCCATGAAGAAACAAAATTGGGTGTGGGGGAGCAGGGTAAGGGGAGGGGGAACACAAAACTGTTCTAATTTATAAGAAATAAAGAAAAACCTGCATTTATTCATCTCCTTTCACAAATAATGAATGTACAGCAGATCTAAGGACAAATGAACTGCAGTATATGGGTTCAATCTTTCCTTACCTAGTAGCAAAGTGGACTAGGAGGTGGTGTGAGTTGGGGGTGGGGGAAGCCAGGGAAATAGTGTGGAGTCATGTACGGATGGTCCTCTGATACTTTCTCCATCATATGGAAGCTTTCCAATTGTTGGGCTTGGAACTGGTGGAGTCTCCACTCCAGAAAGCAATAGGCAGCCAATTAACATTGTTATGACACCAGTTTGGAATGATTACAATGGTGCTGTGTCTCAGTGGTTAGCACTACTGCTTCACAGTGCCAGGGACCCAGGTTTGATTCTAGCCTTGGATGTCAGTCTGTGTGGAGTTTGTACATTCTCTCCATGTCTTCGTGAGTTTTCTCTGGGAATTCTGGTTTTCTCCCACAGTCCAAAGAAGTATAGGTTAGGTGGATTGGTCATGCTAAATTGCCCTTTAGTATCCAGTGATGTGCAAGATAGGTAGATTAGCCATGAGAAGTGCAGGGCTGTGGGGACAGAGTGAGGGGTCTGGGTGGGATGCTCTTTGGAGGGTCAATAGTGATTTGATGGGGCAAATGGCCTCTTATTGCCCAGTAGGGCTTCAATGGGTTGATGGTTTTGATGTCCTTTGCTCATGATGAAAAGATCCCATGCCGCTTATAGAAGCTGAGGGTTCAGTGGAGGGGGCTCCTAGTGCAGGGGAGCAGGGGTGGGGGGAGGTTTGCAAAGGAGTGGCTCTGTTTATGAAAGGCCATACAACTGGGATTGGAGATCAATCTAATGAAGGGATTGCCCTCCTTGATGCTGCTTTTTCTACTCACGGATGTGCAAATCCCTAATAACGTTTAGATGGATATTGAGGTCCTGAAATTACAGTAAAATCCAAACTAATGCATCGGTGATCTTTCTGTTCTGCTAAACTTCCTAGTGTATCCTGCTATTCATTGAGTACTCCCTTGTCTTGCTAATTCTTTCAAAGTACAGCACATCACAATATCAGGGTTAAATACCATCTGCCTCAATCTACCCATCTGATCAATCCATTTTTATGCTCCTGTAAGCCAAGCCCTTCCTCCTCACTTGTCAACCGGCAAAACTATTTCATACATCTACCGTCTGTCAGGACCTCTGTGAATCGAACACAACAGCTATCCAGGCTGTACATTTTTCCAAAAAGCAAAGCAAAAAAAACACCTCCAGATCCATGTAAACTGAAAGCAAGCTAGTGTTTCTCAATATTTACTCTATCTACTTATAAAACTCTCAAATTTCCATTATTATGCCAAGTTTGTCCTCTACCATACTGGCTTTAAAAAAACTTGGGCCCAGAATTGCTGAAAAGTTAATCAGCAAACACTTTCAAACATGCAGACCAAAATCCACTTGGCAATGGTTCAATATTCCAACTCTCAAATAAGTTTTATTCACGTACATATCTTACACCTTACATTATTCTCTATAAAAATATATACATAAAGTATATCTGTAACACATAGAAAGATCTTAACAAAAGGATCAAAACAATTTTTAAACTTGTTTCCAAACACCATTTGTTACTGAGACTCAAGTCTTTTGATACCCCTAACTCAACTTTTCAGATTTCTACTTACCTGAATCCTTCCTGATTCTTTCCTGGGAACAATTTGATGATTCCTCTCCTGAGTCTGCTGACATGAACTCTCTACAGATCTGAGATCTATACTTTCTCAGTTCCAATAACTTACAGATTTCTATCTAAACTCTCCAGGCTTAGAAGCTTCAGAAACTAAATGTTTCTGCTAGGGTGACCGGCTTCCCTTGAGGTGAGCTGAGAAACCCTAGTCAAGAGAGAAATTGAAATTTGCTTCTGAACTCAAATCTGGTGTTTGCTAAACTGAACGGAAAACTACACTAGTGGCCTTAAATGCATTTACCCAACCTGACATAAAGTGAACAGTATACACACCAGATCAGTATAAACATCTTTCCATTAACACCACGATGGAGTACCTGTTATCTGAATTATGTTGGATTTAGGGCACTATTTGATAATGACTTGCTCACTATTTTGAAAAATATCTTGACAGCAACATCTGCATCCATTTGCTAATTAAAAAAAAACACTTTTTCATTATGATAGCATCTATTACAGACCTTTCATTACAAAGACTAGAGAGAGTGGAAATTTGGACAAGAAAAGAGTAAACAAATGTTCTAAATATGCGTTCATTATTGGCATTATTTGAGGACTCATGTTGATTAGATTATAAAAATTGGCTCATTTGGAGTATAATGAGATACTTGCCCACACTTTTTTTGAAACAGTCATTAAGGCACGAGACATTAAGGTACACGTATATTTTTCAGAACTGCTTACTGAAAACTAAATAAACAACCAAGGTTGATAACACATGAAGCTGCTGGATTTGCTGGAAGTCACATGTCTGAGTTTATGGCTGTCAGGAGCTGTGGCTATTTTGACATTGATTTGGAGCTCAAGTAGATAGCATATAAAATGGGAAAAAAACCCCATACCAGTCCTTTGCCACCTTCTGGGAATCGCTGTTGAATATCCCAAGTGAGAGTTGAGGAAATGAAACAGCTATTCTCCCTAAAAAGACATCCTGCAGAAATCTAGATTGAACAACATCTGAAGGGATCTCACAGGGATAACTGCATGAACTTAATGACAACCGCGTGTGTATTATGACCTGTTTATGTGTGCTCAGATGCCAGGTGGAAAGCAACCTGGAACATTTGATATCTTATTCTTTTATTCTCTGAGAATTAACAGTATTTGGCCATAGTATCTTTTTTTCTAAAGTTAATATTTTCAGAGAAATGTTTCTTTTTTAAGCTGTTGTGTGTGTGTGTGAACTCCAGAGACAAAGCTCCTTACTCCTATTCTCGATATGTTTTGAGTTGTTTATACGGTCATATTACAAAATGTTGCAATCAGTGTTGCAATTTAATCGAATAAGTCTTGTTTATATAATAAATCATTAATTTTGTCATTTATTATACAAAAGTTGTTGATGGATCTTTTTATTCTGAAAGTATACAATTGGCCGTAATGATATTTGTGTAAAACATTTAAATTTATCGGAATGATGAGATCAGATAGAGAGAGGGAGTGCACTCCAACAACCATGGTAACACAGATATGCGTCTAGAGGAGGTGTGAATGGCAGGATCTGTCATCTGAAAGGAGAGGAAATAAGAGAGAGAGAAAACCCAAAGTGAGTGCAAAGAACAGAATTAAATGAAGGCAAGGCTATGGCCTAAAAAATGTTGATTCCAGAAGGCCCAGAATAACTTGAATCCTCAAGTTAGCATTAAGCTTCATGAGAACGTTGTAACAGATCAAGTGAAGTTCATAATGTTTCAAAATTCTTTACAGCAAATGAAGATCTTGATGAAATGGAAATACAATTGCAATGTAGGACGCACAGAACCAATTTATACATACACAGCTCCAACGAATAACAATGTGATAATCTTTAAGTTTCTATTTGGTGATGTTTATTGAGGGATAAATATCAAGCACTGGGAAGAAATCCTTTTCCCCTTTCTCAGCAGCATTATGGAATCTTTTACACCTGCCTGAAATTACCTTGTCACTCGGTAATTAAGTTTGATTACCATTATTGCAAAAATAAAAGACAAAGTGTGCAATATCAGATTCAGTGCTTGGACAGCATTTGGTAAATAATCCAGAGTTTGATGAGAATTAAACTGGCAATCAATTAAAGATTATAAACTGAGCTTGCAGTGTGGTGCATTCGCACGGGTGAAGGGTTACATCTATGCAGCCAGAAAGAACATGTATTATTATTATTGAAATAACTAAATAGGTGACAGTCATTCTCTGGCCCATTTTTCAAGGTAATGCTTTGGAATGACCTCAGCAATTTCAATACCTGCCAAGTGCGTCCTGTAAGTAAGTAAGCGAGTGAGTTTAATTCAGGGGATGAGGTTTGCTGCTGAACGGATACGAGGCGAGGTTAACACAATGTCAGGTGCCTTGACATACAACGTTTGGGTTGGTGATACAGTCCTGAACAAACATGTGGATCACCTGAAAGCTGTTACCTCACAAACAGGGCAGGTGCATAACATACCTGGCCCCTCAGAACAGCCAGAAAGTCTGTCAGAAACTGTGTTCTCCCCTCCCTCGAGTGTCAGAGAAACTTTGGATTCTGGGGTGGATGCGGCCTTGATACCGTTACTGCTGGAAGAAAAGGAGAAAACTCTCCCAGGATGCTCTAGACACAAGAGACAGGCTACATACTGCCCGTGTCAGAGTCTGAGTCAGAAGAACTGGATCTGGGGTGAAAGTATTGCAGGAAAAGCTACGAGAGAAAGACCAGGCCTACATCCCCAGACTAGGGAGGGAGGAATGTAGTGATTAGAACCAGGTGGACCCTTGTTGACTACAAGCATCTTGATTGGGGTTATTAACCTGGGCCAATTGGGAAAGCCCTGGCTGACTGACTGATATAAATAGGAGATTTAGAATCCCCTCACTACAGGAGACTGACTTTGGCTTTGCTCAAGTAAATAAAGGGTGACTTGGTGCAGTTAGCTCAGTATTGGAAGTGAGTGACAGTTCTGCTCAGAGGCAGTACAGCTGTGGATGTATGATTCAGTAGTGGCCAGCTAATTGGGTATGCATGTACAATGAGTACAGCAACTTAAAAAAAATAGAAAAGAAATGGTTTAAACAGGAGATTTAGAATCTCCTCAGTTCAGGAGACTGATTCTGAGCTGGCTGGCCACAAGTAAACAAAGGGTGACTTGGTGATGGGATACCAGCCTCTGTGCAGTTAGTTTGTGCTTTGACCATAGAGTCATAGAGATGTACAGCACTGAAATGGACCCTTTGGTCCAACTTGTCCATGCTGACCAGGTATCTTAAATAAATTTAGTCCCATTAGCCAACATTTCACCAATATCCCTCTAAACCCTTCCTATTTGTGTATCTATCCAGATGCCTTTTAAATGTTGCAACCATTGCTGCATCTACTACTTCTTCTGGCAGTTCATTCCATACACTCATCACTCTCTCCATAAAAAACTTGCCCTTTAGGTTCCTTTTAAATCTTTCCCATCTCAGCTTGAACCAATGTCCTCTATTTCTGGACTCACCCACCCCAGGGAAAAAAATCTTGTCTATTTACCCTATCCATGCCCCTCATGATTTTATGATCCTCTATAAGGTCACCCCTCAGTCTCTAATGGTCCAAGGAAAGTAGCTCTCCTTGTAGCTCTAACCCTAGCAACAACCTTGTAAATCTCTCTAACCCCTTTCAAGTTTCACAATATCCTTCCCATAGCAGGGAGATGAGAATTGCATGCAGTATTCCAAAAGTGGCCTAATTAATGCCCTGTACAGCTAAAACATGACCTTCCAACTCCTGTAATCAATGCACTGACCAATAAAGAAAAGCATAGCAAATGCCTTCTTCACTATCCGATCTACGTGAGACTCTACTTTCAAGGAGCAATGACCCTCCACTCCCAGGTCTCTTTGTTCAGCAACACTCCCCAGGGCCTTACCATTAAGTGTATAAATTCTGCCCTGATTTGCCTTTCCAAAATGCAGCACCTTGCATTTATCTAAATTAAACTACATCTGCCACTCCTCAGCCCATTGGCCCATCTGATCAAGATCCTGTTGTACTCTGAAATAATCTTCTTCACTGTCCACTACACCTCCATTTTTGGTGTCATCTGCAAATTTACTAACTGTACCAATCAGAGTAAATTTAATCCAAGCTTGATAACCACTCTCAATCATCATCTAAGCTGGTGCATTCTCCATGACAGCATCTCTCCCAAACATAGTCCACTCACCAACGAATCAGCATTTGTCTCTCTTACAAATTGAAATGTTCCCCTTTGGCATTCTTGTAAACTGTCCTGATAAGTGTAAGACGGAAAGGTCTTTTGCAATGTAAGTTCTGTATCATGCAAGAATTTATTGCTATTTAGTTAAATATAATATTTTAATGAATGAGTAATAAACTCAAAATGAATTTTCACAGGGCCAACAAAGTGAAATTGACCTGAGGAAATATAGGGATTCAGTTTAATGTTTCCCTTAAGTGAGGCCTCTTTGGCAGTGTCAGCTGGGATAATGCACTCAGTCCCCTGGAGGGGGGGGGGGGGTTGCATTCTCAATTTCCTGACTCAGCTTAGATGGGGAGAGCCACAGCTGTCACATCAGTTACACATTTTGGATGCTGGTTTTATCAAGAGAAGAGACTTTGGGAGGACTATTACTTTAAAGATCTTGGTGGCCTATTTCCTTCCCTCCCCTTCATACCCTACCTGAAGGCAGCCATCAACCCCTCCCCCCCCTTTTCCCTGTTCCTCCCAGTGGGGGCCCAGCTCCACCACTGAGAGAAGGAACGTTCTGACAAACAGCCTGGAGAGAGAGGGCAGGGAAAGTTTGCTTTTTCAGCTGTTGCCACAGCTCAGTTCAGTGGAATTGTCTCCACCTGTCTTTACTTTAAAGTCAGACAGATAGCGTACTGCTGGGGCTTGCCTGAATTTAGCATCCGTGGGAACATTTAAATCTCTTGTTTCCAGTCACAAGGCCGCTTTGATACCTCCTCCCAGTAGAAATTGTTTGCATTTCTCTCTTTGGCTTATTATAAAAAGACACTGGTGGGCGGTGGGGAGGGAAGTGGGGGCGACTTAAATAGTCTTGTTGACCTTGCAAATTGACATCAGTGACAAATGTCACAAACCTAGCAACAATGATTCATATTGCTCTGAATTCCTCTCAAACCCCACATGTTTCCAATTAAGTTCCTTCATTTTGATAGGTGGGGACTTGGGGTGGGGAGGGGGTTCAGGAATTCTTTGCTTTAGTGAAGCAATATGTCTTGTGTGACTTGGTCTGCCCTTTCCAGTTGTTTTCTGCATTCTCCTTTCCCCTGCTCAGTCCTTTTTTACCTTCCTGCCAAAAAAACAAAGACATCCTTCCTTCCCTGTTGGAGGCTGCCACGTTTTCTGCCACTTTGAACACTGACCCCAGTGGAATCAATCGAAACAGCACACACATCGAAGGACAAGAGTCAGCAAACAGAAAAGAGAGACGTTTCTCCAAACAGTGCTGTCCACAACCTCAGGATGCTGCAAGGGTGACTTACAATCAATTGTTTTGAAGTGTTTAAAATGCTGCTACAGTCAAGAAAGCATTGCAGCACCTCTCACCTCCTCAGGAGGCTAAGGAAATTCAGCATGTCCACAATGGCTCTTACCAATTTTTATCGATACAACATAGAAAGCATCCTACCCGGATGCATCACAGCTTGGTATGGCAAGTGTTCTTCCCAAGAGTGCGAGAAATTACAGAGAGGTGTGATCGCAGCCCAGTCCATCATGAAAACCAGCCTTCCATCCATTGACTCCGTCTACACTTCCTGCTGCCTCCACAGATGTGCAGCTGAGGTGGATTGGCCATGCTAAATTGCCCGTAGAGTCCGGCAGTGTGCAGTCTATGTGGATTAGTCATGGGAAATGCAGGGTTACAGGGTTAGAGTAATGGGGTTGGTTTGGGTGGGATGCTGTTCAGTGGGTTGGTGTGGACTCAGGGGCTGAATGGCCTGCTTCCACACTGGGGGGACTCTATGAAAGCAGCCAACATAATCAAATACCCCTTCCACCTCAGTTATACCCTCTTCCACCTGGCAGAAGGTACAAAAATTTGAAAACACGTGTCAACAGATTCAAGAACAACTTCTTCCCTGCTGTTATCAGACTAATGAACAGACCTCTCAAGTATTAAAGTTTTGATCTTTCTCTGCACTTTCTCTGTAGTTGTAACACAACATTCTGCATTCTGCTCTATCACTCTGATGTACTTATGTAAGGTATGATTTGTCTGGTTAGCTCGCAAAACAATTCTTTTCACTGTTTCTTGGTACATGTGACAACAGCAAATCAAATCAAATCATGGCAGCCAATGTGTGCACAGCAAGATCCCACAAAGAGCAAACTGATAAAGAGCAGATAATCTGATTTTGTAATTTTTATTCCTGCATAAATGCAGAGCAGTGCACTACAGCAAAACTCTTCAAATCTTTTAGAATCCCTGCAGTGTGGAAACAGGCCATTCAGCCCAACAAGTCCACACTGATCCACCGAAGAGTAATCTACCCCAGACCCATTCCCCTAACCTATTACTTTACATTGCCCCTGACTAATCTACCTGACCTACACATCCCTGAACACGACGGGTAATTTAGCCTGGCCAATTCACCTAACCTGCACATCTTTGGATTGTGGGAGGAAGCCCATGCAGACACGAGGAGAATGTGAAAACTCCACATAGACAGACACTCGAGGCTAGAATCAAACCTGGGTCCCTGGTGCTGTGATGCAGCAGTGCTAACCACTGAGCCACACATCTTTGATTACGGAATGCGGAAATAATTTAAAATAAGGGCTCACCCATTTAATTTGTAAGTAAGCAAGACTGTTTTGTCATGGAGAGTTGTGAATATTTAGAACTGTCATCCCCAAGTGTTGGTGGAAATAGAGTTCTTCAATATTTTCTAAAGTTCTTGATGAACAAGGGTGTGTGTGGTAGCGTGAGGGGGAGGGGTTAAGCATTTTTGTGACAGATGGGAATGTGGAGAAATTGGGAGACGTGTTGCCTCAGTGGTTAGCATTGCTGCCTCAGAACACCAGGGACCTGGGTTCAATTCCACTATTGGGCAATTGTCTGCATGGAGTTTGCACATTCTCCCGTGTCTGCATGGGTTTGCTCCAGTTTCCTCCCACAATCCAAAGACGTGCAGGTTAGGTAGATTGGCCAAGCTACATTACCCATAGTGTTCAGGGATGTGCAGGCTAGGTGGAGTAGCTATGGGAGATGCAGGGTTACACAGATAGGGTGAGTTTGATGGGCGGAATGGCCTGCTCCCACACTTTCGGGATTCTGATTCCAGAAATCAGATAAGCCCTGACCTTATTGAATGGCAAAGCATGTTCAAGGGCATGGGTAGCCTTCTGCTGCTTCCATGTTGTATGTCTCCCATGTTTGGATAAAGCCTGCTGTGAGATAATTTGGATAGATTTGAAAGGACAGACCTCCGTTTAGTCTCTCATCCAAAACATAGCATCTCTGATACCACAGCACTCCCTCAGTCCTGCAGTGGAATGTTAGCCTGGATTTAGTGCGAAATTCTCTGAAGTGGGGTGTGAACCCTTAATCATCTTAGCGCTTCATACTAAAGCATCGTTGGCACACTGTGACTCTCCCTGCTGCTTACACCCCCTGTCTTCCTCTCATCTCCTGCCATCCCTCTCTCACGTTAGCTGTGCTGCTTATCACTGATAAACAACTTCTGTCTTAACTTGGCAAAAATAATTGTGCCTTGCAATCTTCTCCTCCGCAAAAGGGGAACAAATACTTCCGATGGTCAGCTTGCACTTTCCTTTCCAAGGAAGATTGAAGGAGCAGGTAATCCTAGTCTTGAAAATTATGAACGATTTTGATAGAATGGGGACAGAAAAAATGTTCCTCTTGTGGGAGACTAAGGGTCATCAATAAGAGATAAAAACAGAATTGTGCTGAAGAAACTCAATAGGTCTGACAGCCTCTGTGGAAAGAGAAACAAAGAGCTGGTCGGAATCTTACAGGAATCTGAGTGACGTGGGCTATGGTGAGGTTCATGGCAGATTCCGATGAGAAATCTGGTGAGGCTGATCAACACTAGGAGCCACTCCGTCCATCGTTTATGCATTTGCCAAGTTGGGAGGTGAGATGCCCACTAGGCAGCAGTGATTTGCTAATTAAGGGGCATTATAGCTTATTAAATGCTTTGTTAATGGCCCAACTGGCTTCATTAATACTCAGCTTTCTATCTTACCCAATGGAACAATGTTGAGAACTCTCATCATGGAAGTTTGAACGGGTGCCTGGTAACTTTGGCTCATCGGTTGCTCCAGCAGTCATTCCAGTTGGAAACTGGACACAATGTCTCAAGGCATGCTCCACGGGCACTAGCCACATGCACCCCACATCCACGGGCACTAGCCACATGCACCCCACATCCACAGGCATTGGAATTTGACATGTGCCAGGCTGTAAGTGTCATAGAATCTTAGAGATGTACAGCGTGGAAACAGACCCTTCAGTCCGACTTGTCCATGCTGACCCAATATCCTAAATTAATCTAGTCCCATTTGCCAGCACTTGGCCCATATCCCTCTAAACCCTTCCTATTCACATACCCATCCAGATGCCTTTTTAATGTTGTAATTGTACCAGCCTCCACCACTTCCTCTGGCAGCTCATTCCAAACATGCACCACCCTCTGTGTGAAGAAGTTGCTGCTTAGATCCCTTTTATACCTTTCCCCTTTCACCCTAAACATATGCCCTCTAGTTCTGGACTCCCCCACCCCCAGGAAAAGGCCTTGTCAATTTACAGTATCCATGCCCCTCATGATTTTATAAACCTCTGTAAGGTTGCCCCTCAACCTCCTCACAGTCCATCTCGAATTCACTTGAAGGATGCTGCACCTCGGACCTCACCAGCAGCTATCATCGTAATGCTGCAGTAAAGTCATTGCATGTTCAGAGGCTCACATCCAGCTCAGGGATTGAACCAGGCTGCATCTCCGCACTCTTCGCTCGCTGTCATAGAGCTCATTCACTCTGGCCCGACTTGATGATGACAACACCTCTTGCCTCGCCTTGTCATTTTGCACAGGCAGAAATACCAGGCTCACAACACAGCTGCCCTGCCATTACTGTTCAGTGCAGACACAAAACCAAGAAGCTCGTTGTGGTTGTCAGCAGCCTCAGTCACAAAGAGAGAGCCTTCAGAGAGGAGGACAGTAAGTGAAGGAGACAGATGAGTGGATAAGTGGAGATTGAGCCCAGAGAGAGAATTATGAAAGGGCTGGTAAACACGGAGGTGATGGATAGCAGGCCAGAATAGAAGAGAAGTTGAATTAGTGATAATAGGAGCGAAGAGTAGGAGAGAATGGGTGAACTGTACTGAATGCAATCCATATGTTGAAATTTAAAATACTTGGATTGTCAGTCAATGTCTGGAAAATGTCAAGTTAGAATCTTAGAAATGTACAGCACGGATGCACACAATATTCCAAAAGTGGCCTAATCAATGTCCTGTGCAACATGACCTACCAACTCCTATATATAATGCTCTGTCCAATAAAGGAAAACATACCAAATGCCTTCCTCACTTTCCTATCTATCTGGAACTCCACTTTCAAGGAAATATGAACCTGCACTCCAAGGTCCCTTTGTTCAGCAACACTCCCCACCACCTTGCCATTAAGCGTAGGTCCTGCCCTGAATTCCCTTTACAAAATGCAGCACTTCACATTTATTTAAATGAGTTTTAGAAACATACTTTTTCTTGAAGGTGAAACTTGGGAGGAAAAGCAAGATCTTTTCTCGGGGACGCTGGGATGGAAGGGAAGAAGGAGAGTGAACTCACCCTACTGGGTTACAGAGAGAGCTGTTCAGTTATCATTATCCCAGTGTAGGCCTCTACACACTGCGTGTGCACCAGGCTGTCAGGCCCATGATCCTCTGCCCAGTTGCACATCATATCACATGATCCCCACTTCTAACTGCCTCACCCAATCAAATAGCTGTTTATTCTCCACTTACAATATTGGCATAATCATTGGGAAAAATAAAGAGCTGAGAGGAAATGCCCTTCGAGCGGATTTTAATGTGCTATTTCCAGGAAACTGATCTCCAAATTTCGGGGACAAACCTTTCATGAGGAGGTGGTAGGAGTGGCCCTTTATCTGTGAGTGGGTAGCTGTGAGAGGATGGTGGAAGGACGGTGGGAGGGAGAACTGTACCCTGGCTCCATAAGGTAGGTTGTAAGGGGTCTTTTGACATATACAAAGTGGAGAGTCATTGCTGAGAATTCAGGAGAGTGAAATGTACTGGTCCAGTGTGATTTCACCAGGACAAGGTTTGAAATGCATCATAGAGTACTCCAGTTTAGCCCCCATCTTTATTTCTTTATTTTTTAACTCCATAAAAATTGAATTCTGAATGCTCAGGGTGAAGCATCGACGTAAGGGGTGGCATGGTGGCTCAGTGGCTAGCTCTGTTGCCTCATAGTATCACGGACCTGGGTTCGATTCCAGCCTCAGGCGACTGTCTGTGTGGAGTTTGCACATTCTCCCTGTGTCTGCGTGGGTTTCCTCCGGGTGCTCCAGTTTCCTCCCTCTGTCCAAAGGTGTGCAAGTCAGGTGAATTGGCCATTCTAAATGGCATTAGTGAGCTAAATGGGTTTTTCCTGACAATGAATTCATGGTCACCATTAATTCCAGACTTTTTTTAGAATTCTGATTCCACCATTTGCCTTGATAGGATTTGAAACCGGGTGCCCAGAATATTATCTAGATATCTGGATTAACAGTCCTAGCAATAATACCACCAAGGCCATGACCTCTTCATTTGTGGGTGGCATGGTGGCTCAGTGGTTAGCACAGCACCAGTGACCTGGGTCCGATTCCAACCTTGGGCGATTGTCTGTGCGGAGTTTGCACATTCTCCCTGTGTCTGTGTGGGTTTGCTCAGGTTTCCTCCCACAATCCAAAGATGTGCAGGTCAGGTGAATTGGCCAATCTAAATTGCCCCTAGCGTTAGGTGCATTAGTCAGGGGTAAATGTAGGGGAATGCATCTGGATGGGTTAATCTTTAGAGGGTCAGTGTGGACTTGTTGGGCTGAAGGGCCTGTTTCCACACTATAGGGATTCTTCTAATCTTATTCTCCCAGTGAGCTAGTTTCAATGTTTTTGTTTACATCTTTCTCTGATACAGTCAAGCAAACACTCAGAAGGAAGAAATATCTTATTTTAATGAGAGAAGGACAGCATCATTGTTATGTACTGCAGTAATTCCGGAGCCTGGATTAAGGAAGCAGTGAAAATGCTTGTAAATCCCACTAGCTGTGGAATTTAATAAATCTGCCAGTAAAGCTAGTATCAGTAACAGTGAGCACATTAATATGTTTATTGTCAGACAGTAAAACTCTAATTTTCACCGATTCACCAACACCCTTTATGAAAGGGAACCTGCAACATTTACCTCATTTCATCTCTATTGTGATTCTAGACCAACAGCAATGTGGTCAGTGGAATTTTTAACTGATCTATGAAATGGCCTAAGTGTAAGGTTTTCATAATATAAGTCCTTGCCAAATCTCTTTGCTCGGACAACTCCATCTCAGTAACCAGCAGACCAACTAAGATCTCAAAGCTTTGAATGTATGATGGCTAGTCTTAAGGAACACAAAATGGAAAATATCCCTTTCCCAATTTAGCTTCCTTACAAAAAGAGTATCTTTCTCTTTCACCATTTGCCTATTTTCCCTTTGTAAAAATCACCCCCCACCCCCACCCACCTCCTTGCTCATCCTCCTCACCACCCGCACGACCCCCCCAACCCCGTAAAAGCAAAAGGCGATTTGACACCCAGTTGGTGCAGCCATTTGGCCAAATTGGATTTCAATTTTCCAACATCGAAGGGCCAGCTGCCTGGGGAGTGGGCTGTGAGTTATGTGTGAGCATTCAGCCAAAGCACAGACCCTCAATTGTGAAAAGAAATACCGGATTCTGCAATGTCAAGCAGCTGACGTTAGCAGATGTGAGCTCTACATATAGGAAGTTGAAGGACCACACACACACAGACACATACCAACACACACACACACAGACACAGACACAGGCATACACCCACACTGACACAGACACAGACATACACACAGACACAGACACAGACATACACACACACTGACACACACACAGACACAGGCATACAGACACAGACACAGGCATACACACACACATGCGCGCGTGTGCACACACACACACCAGCACACGCACACACACACACACACACAGACACAGGCATACACACACACAAACACACACAGACACATACCAACACACACACACACACAGACACAGACACAGACACAGGCATACACACACACACAGACACAGGCATACACCCACACTGACACAGACACAGACATACACACACACGGACACACACACACACACAGGCATACACACACACACAGACACAGGCATACACACACACAAACACACACACACGCACACACAGACACATACCAACACACACACAGACACAGACACAGACACAGACACAGGCATACACACACACACAGACACAGGCATACACCCACACTGACACAGACACAGACATACACACACACGGACACACACACAGACACAGGCATACAGACACAGGCATACACACACACACAGACACAGGCATACACACACACTGACACAGACACAGACACAGACATACACACACACGGACACACACACGGACACACACACAGACACAGGCATACAGACACAGACACAGGCATACACACACAGACACAGGCATACACACACACAAACACACACACCGGCACACACAGACACATACCAACACACACACAGACACAGACACAGACACAGGCATACACACACACACAGACACAGGCATACACCCACACTGACACAGACACAGACATACACACACACGGACACACACACAGACACAGGCATACAGACACAGACACAGACACAGGCATGCATACACACACAGACACAGGCATACACACACACTGACACAGACACAGACATACACACACACGGACACACACACAGACACAGGCATACAGACACAGACACAGGCATACAGACACAGACACAGGCATACACACACACAAACACACGCTCACACACACACACCGGCACACGCACACACAGACACAGACACAGGCATACACACACACCAAACTTGAGGAAAGACATTATGGCTATTGAGGGAGTGCAGCATAGGTTCACGAGGTCAATTCCTGGAATGGCGGGACTACCTTACGCTGAAAGACTGGAGCAACTGGGCTTGTATACCCTTGAGTTTAGAAGACTGAGAGGGGATCTGATTGAGACTTATAAGATTATTAAAGGATTGGACACTCTGGAGGCAGGAAACATGTTTCCGCTGATGGGTGAGCGCCGAACCAGAGGACGCAGCTTAAAAATATGGGGTAGACCATTTAGGACAGAGATGAGGAGAAACTTCTTCACCCAGAGAGTGGTGGCTGTGTGGAATGCTCTTCCCCAGAGGGCAGTGGAGGCCCAGTCTCTGGATTCACTTTAGAAAGAGTTGGATAGAGCTCTCAAGGATCGTGGAATCAAGGGTTATGGAGATAAGGCAGGAACAGGATACTGATTAAGGATGATCAGCCATGATCATATTGAATGGTGGTGCAGGTTCGAAGGGCAGAATGGCCTACTCCTGCACCTATTGTCTGTTGTCTATTGTCGCACGCACGCACACATGCACACACGCACACACACACAGACACACACAGGCATACACACACACGCACTTACACACACACACACGCACTTACACACACACAGACACACACAGACACACACACACAGACACACACACACACTCAGGCATACACAGATAGATAGTTACATACATGCACAGACTCACAAACACAGACAGAAACCCACAAACACACAGACACAGACATACACACAGTCAGTAGTAAAACAGATGATTGTGGTGGATATGTTGGGGACTGGAAGAGAAAGACAGAAGGAAGCAATGGTTGGACAAATTAAAAAAAGAGACCTCCCAGAGAAAATGGTCTCTCTGTTCCTGGATTTGGCCTGGGTGATTGCTGACACCTGTATGTCACTCACTCAGATCGGGGAAGCTTGTTTTCCTCCAGAACCTTGCCAATTACTCTTTACTTTAAACCAGAACTGTTTGCTCACAATATACCGCGCGTAAATACAGCTCCGCTTATAGATACATTTGAGGCAGACACAACATATTTTCTAGCATGAATATCGTCTTAGCACTCGGAGTTTGGTTGTCTAGGTAATGACGC
Organism: Chiloscyllium punctatum; assembly: GCF_047496795.1. NCBI lineage: Eukaryota > Metazoa > Chordata > Chondrichthyes > Orectolobiformes > Hemiscylliidae > Chiloscyllium > Chiloscyllium punctatum. Next base: position 80,002,337 of record NC_092762.1, on the reverse strand, counting down.
GATTGTCAAGAATGTTTGGCCTCTCCTGTACTGCAGGCTCATACTATAGCCACATTTAGACAAGATTGGGGATACACTGAACCCAACAAGGGGAGGGATAGTTAGAGTTTTCCACCATGTTAGGTGAAAGTTTAGGACCTATGTCATGAAAGTGGGACACACACCATCAGCTGAAGTTTGAAAGCCTCATGATTCTACCTCCATAATGTGCTTAAATATTTCAGGGACTATTGCAGGGTAGCATGGTGGGTCAGTGGTTAGCACTGCTGCCTCACAGTATCGGGGATCCACTTTCGCTTCCACCTTTGGGAGATTGCCTGTGTGGTGTTTGCATGCTCTCCCCAAGTCTGCGTGGGTTTCCCCTGGGTGCTTCGGTTTCCTCCCACAGCCCAAAGATGTGCGGGGTAGGCGGATCGGCCATGAGAAATGCAGAGTTACACAGATAGGTTTGGGTAGGATGTCCTTTGAAGGATCAATGTGGACTAGATGGGCTTAATGGTCTGCATCCAGACTGTGGGGAGTTTATGGAAGATGTTAGTGTAGTGGTAATGTCATTGGTACTGGTACACCAGGAGTTCAGCCTGGTCCTTTGGGGGCATGGGTTCAAATCTCACCACAATTTCAATTCAGTTAATAAAGTGTAGCATTGAAAGTTAGTTTCAGTAATATCAACCACATATTATTATCTTAGCTACTGAGTTTAAGAGCAATAAAGGATGGACAACAAATGCTAGCTTGCCAGTGATGCCCTTATCACATAAAATATTAAATAAACAAAACAAGTTACAATGCACCAAAATAAGACATTCAATCCCCATTCCAGCTCTCCTGCTGGGGATGAGATTCCAGGTATCTTTGAATATATACTGTAGGCCAAGTGGATCTGCTTTGATATTTAAGGAAGGACGTACTTGCATTGGAGGAGGTACAGTGAAGTTTCAGCAAATTGGTCCCCGTGGTGCGGGAGTTGATCAACACATCACATCAAAAAGGAAGCGTTGACTGTTCTTTGACCCTTTTCCATCCCAGACTCACATCAACCATTAAACTTATTGCATTCAGTGGAGTCCTTCAGAATATCACAAGACAGATGATCAACTGGTTATCTCCACGTCCCATAGCAACTTTGCAAATTTCACTAGTTATTGATCACTTCTACCCAGCCTTCATTCCTTTTTAAGTCATTATCACCAACGTCTGCACCACTGATTTGCCAGTGTTCAAATTCCAAGGAGTAATGCCTGATCTAAAAGTTCACATTCTAAATTAGATTTTTGATGGTATTCGACAAAAACTTGCCAAAGTTGATTGGAGGCAGACATTGGCAGGTAAAGGGGATGGCTGGAAAATGGGAAACCTTCAAAAATGAGACAACTAGCTTCCAGAGACAGTATGTTCCTGTAAGCATGAAGGGCAAGGCTGGTAGGTGTAGCCAATGCCAGATGACCTAAGAAAGTGAGGTTCTGGTCAAGAAAAAGAAGGAAATATATGTTAGGTATGGACAGGTGGGATCGAGTAAATTCTTAGAAGAGTATAAAGGCAGTAGGAGTACACTCATGAGGAATATCAAGGTGGCAAAAAAGGGGACGTGAGATTGCTTTGCCAAATAGGGTTAAGGCAAATCCAAAGGAATTCTACAAATACATTAAAGACAAAAGTGTAACTAGGGAGAGAATAGAGCCTGTGAAAGATCAGCAAGGCTGCCTATGTGTGGAATCGCAGGAAATGTAGGAGATACGAAACAAGTATTTTGCATTCATGTCTACTGTGGAGACGGATATGGAAGGTAGAAAACTTGGGGAAATAAATGGTGAGATCTTTAAAAATGTCCATATTACAGAGGAGGAAGTGCCGGATGTCTTAAAACGCAAAAGGTGGACCTGATCAGGGGTATCCTGGAACTCTGTGGGAATCTAGGGAAGTGATTGCTGGATCCCTTGCTGAGATATTTGTATCATCGATAGACACAGGTGAGGTGCCAGAAGACTGGAGGTTGGCAAATGTGGTGTCACTATTTATGAAAGGTGGTATGGAAAAGCCGGGGGAAACATAGACTGGTGGGCCTGACATCAGTGATGGGAACGTTTTTGGAGGAAATTCTGAGGGACAAAAAGGCAAGGTCTGATTAGGGAGAGTCAACATGGCTTTGTGCATGGAAAATCGTGTCTCACTAATTTGCTTGAGTTTTCTGAGGAATGATGAAGAGGTTTGATGAGGGCAGAGCTGTGGACATGGTCAATATGGACTTCAGGTAAAAACAAGGACTGCAGATGCTGGAAACCAGAGACTAGACTAGAGTGGTGCTGGAAAGGCACAGCAGGTCAGGCAGCATCCGAGGAGCAGGAAAATTGACGTTTTAGGAAAAAGCCCTTCATCAGGAATATGGACTTCAGTAAGGCTTTCGACAAGGTAACACATGGTATTCTGGTTAGCAAAGTTAGATCACATGGAATATAGGGAGAACTGGTTCGAAGGTAGAAGATAGAGGGTGGTGGTGGAGGGTTGCTTTTCGGACTGGAGGCTTGTGACCAGCAATGTGTTGCAAGGATAGGTGCTGGGTCCACTGCTTTTCATCATTTATATAAATGATTTGGATGTGAACATAGGAGGTATTGTTAGTAAGTTTGCAGATGACACCAAAATTAGAGGGTTAGTGGACAGGGAAGAAGGTTACCTCAGATTATGACAGAACCTTGATCAGATGGTTAATGGGCTGAGGAGTGGAAGATGGAGTTTAATTTAAATAAATCTGAGGTGTAGCATTTTGGAAAGGCAAATCAGGGCAGGACTCATACACTAATGGTAAGCTTTTGAGCAGTGTAGCTAAACAAAGAGACCTTGCAGTGAAAGTTCATAGTTCCTTGAAAGTAGAATTGCAGGTAGACAGGATTGTGAAGAAGACATTTAATATGCTTTTCTTTATTGGTCAGAGTATTGAGTATAGGAGCTGGGAGATCATGTTATGGCTGTACTGAGCATTGGTTAAGCCACTGTTGGAATTCTGTGGTCAATTCTGGTCAACCAGCGATAGAAAAGATGTTGAGAAACTTGAAATGGTTCAGAAAAGATTTACTGGAGGGTTGGAGGGTTTGAGCTATAGGCAGAGGATGAATTGGCTGGATGTTTTTCTCTGAAGTGTTGGAGGCTAAAGTATGACCTTATAGAGATTGATAAAACCATGAGGGTCATGGATAGGGTGAACAGCCAACATCTTTTCCCCAGGGTAGGGGAGTCCAAAACTAGAGGGCATAGGTTTAGGGTGAGAGGGGAAAGATTTAAAAGGGACCTGAGGGCAACTTCTTCACACAGAGGGTGGTATGTGTATGGAATGAGCTGCCAGAGGAAGTGGTAGAGGCTGGTACAATTATAACATTTAAAAGGCACCTGGATGGGTACATGAATAGGAATGGTTTAGAGGGATATGGGCCAAATCCTGGCAAATGGAACTAGATTAGGTTAGGACTTCTGGTTGGCATGGACGAGTTAGACCAAAGGGTCTGTTTCTGTGCTTTACATCTCTATGACTCTGTGACTGCAACGGTTTGGTGCAAATTATCTTTGACCATAATTTAAACCCGAAATGTGCACTCTGCACATATTGCAAATGGGTGATGAAATGATTCCAAATTAAGAGTACCTGCAGTATATTTGCATGCTTCATGTTTTTGCCACTCAGTGTCCCAGCGTCCAGCAAATGTGGATCCTGTGTATTAATCTGTCAAACTGACTCTGTCTCACCCTGGGCATTCTCCAAGCCTTTTCATAGTAGCATTTCACATCTATGGCACAGCAAGTGATGGTGGGCAACACAGCCTATGGTGGACACCGTCGGCACTGAGCCCTGCGTGGTCACCATACACTCCCCAGAGCCTTCATGCTCCCTTTTACCTGGGACCACCCCAACAATCCATTTCCATCCATTTTGCCCACAGGTGGAGACCCACCACAATGAACCTTGCCTCCCACCATCTTCCCTGCCCCCGATCATCGACATTATGCCCTAATGATGCCCACAGTAATCCCCTACACACCTCCTGTGGTGATGGTCACTGCCAACACCCATCCATCCCCCTACAACGTAGCTTACCATGCCTTTCAATGTTCTATATCCCATATACCTTGCATTCCCCCATCACCAGCCTTGTCCCTGCTCACTTATACATCTGCTTTCCTCTCCCAGGCTTGACTGTCCATCTCATATTGACGATGAGCACCCCCTCCCTTTGTCCTTACACTGTCCTCATCAGTCAACCAGACCTCTGACCAAATTCAAAAACCTAGCCTAGGATTAATTGCGATCATATTGAATGTTGGAGATGGCTTATTGCATTGTCTGGTCTACTTCTGAGCCTGTCTGTTGTGTCCTGGCGAGTCAGCTAATGTGTACCCCATGTGGGACCGTTAAGCTAAAAGGTCGAGAGAGTGGTGCTGGAAAAGCACAGCAGGTCAGGCAGCATCCGAGGCGCAGGAGGGTCAACGTTTTGGGCATAGGCCCTTCATCAGGAATGAGGCTTGTGGGCCAGGGGGCTGAGAGATAAATGGGAGGGGTTTGGGGTTGGGTGAAAGTAGCTGAGGATAAGAATAGCCTAAGGATAGAGGACACTTTCCTCCCATCACTTCATGCCTTTCTTCAGACCGAGAGGTGAGAGATCAAGGTGATGGCACACTGCATCCCAGATAACAATTTTAAGAGAAACAACTCTTGGGTCACTCAATATCTTCAGATGGTTGCTCTGTCTAAGCAGTAGGATACTTGTGCCCTTGCTGGTTCTTTTGAAGCCACACGAGGAATCTGGCCTTGATCCTGACATATCTGAGATATATGATGGGGGTACCCCCCTGTAAAAACCCAAAGGGAAGGACAAACACAATATCACAGCAGTGCAAATGACTGGTCAGAGCCTGCACTGGTCCAGCCATGTGAAGCCTTTCACCTGAAAGAGCTTTTCTTCTCCCTAGGAGAAAGACGAACATGTGGTACTTTGTAAAACTCACTGGATGGATCGGTGATAGTGGGGCAGCTGTACAAACATGGCAGAAACCAAGAGGCAGACCAAGCAGAGCAAGAGGTTACAAGCGCTTCTCCAGTGTTTCCTTCACAGTGTCTATGAGCAAGGAAGAAGTTGGGATGTAAACACGTACTTCTTAAGGGCCATATACTGTCAGCCGATGTGTTTCCAGATGAGCTCTTTACACCTGCAGAGAGTGACCCCACTGAGAATAAAGAGGCCACAAACCAGCTCTTGTCTCAGCACACCAAAGGCTTTATTGTTCCTGTGCAAAATGCAACCCTGAATACGCCTGAAATGAGGCATAAGAACATATGGCATACCAGATTTGTCTAAACACTAGAAAATAATGGTGTTTTAGACAGCCTCGTCAATTTGTTGAAACATCACATACAACCTGGTACCATTTGGAGTAGACTGACCATTTTAAGTGGACATTTCTGCAGCAGTTCTAACAGAGCCTTCCAAACAGCTGTGGAATTATTGACCATTGTGTGTGTTTTTCTTGAGCCGAATAGGCTGAACAATTTACTAAATTAAACTTCCTTCCAGACAATAGACGCTACCTCTCGAAGTAAGAGATTTACTAACAGAAACAATTTAGGTTTCAATTTAAAAATGTCATCATATAAAGCACATAATGTTTTTATGTATCTACTGTGTGTATACATACACACACGTGTAGACAGAAGTAGAGACGATTAAGGGAGGGGAAACTAATTTGAGATGTTTAAGATGATTAAAGACATTGTTTACATAAAGAGAGAGAATATGTATTTCCAAAACAAAATGATTCAATTTCATTGAATAAACTTAAAAAATTATTGCAAAGCATTTTGGCTTGAAATCACAGAATTTGCAAAAAATGCAGCTTGTCTCCATAAAGCACTATCCATTCTTAGGTGTTTCAATATAGTTGTCATCATCCTAATGTTTACAAAATACATTCAGTGTCAATCATATTGATTGAGGTGGACAAGCAGGAGGCTAGAAGAACACAGCAAGCCAGGCAACATCAGGAGGAAGGGTTACAGCCGAAATGTTGACTTCTCCATGTCCTGATTCTGCCTGGCTTGCTGTGTTCTTCCAGATTAGAGTGGTGCTGAAAAAACACAGCAGTTCAGGCAGCATCCAAGGAGCAGGAAAATCGACATTTCGGGCAAAAGCCCTTCATCAGGAATAGAGGCAGAGAGCCTGCAGGGTGGAGAGATAAATGAGAGGGGGGTGGGGGTGGGGAGAAAGTAGCATAGACTACAATAGGTGAATGGGGGTGGGGATGGAGGTAATAGGTCAGAAAGGAGGATGGAGTGGTTAGGTGGAAAGGAAGATAGGCAGGTATGACAGGTCATGGGACCTCCATGTCCCCGGCAGAGTGGGAGGGGGAGTTGAAATGTTGGGCCACAGGGTGGTGGGGTTGATTGGTGTGGGTGTCCCAGTGATGTTGCCTAAAGCTCTCTGCTAGGAGGCGTCCAGTCTCCCCAATGTAGAGGAGCCCGCATCGGGAGCAATGGATACAATAAATGATATTGGTAGATGTGCAGGTAAAACTTTGATGGATGTGGAAGGTTCCTTTGGGGCCTTGGATGGAGGTGAGGGAGGTGGTGTCAGTGCTGGTTTTGCAATTCCTGCGGTGGTAGGGGAAGGTGCCAGGATGGGAGGGTGAGTTGTTGGGGGGTGTGGACCTGACCAGGTAGTCACGGAGGGAATAGTCCTTGCGGAAGGCGGAAAGGGGTGGGCAGGGTAATATAGCCCTGGTGGTGGGGTCCGTTTGGAGGTGGCAGAAATGTCGTTGGATGATTTGGTTTATACGAAGGTTGGTAGGGTAGAAGGTGAGCACCAGGGGGGTTCTGTCCTTGTTACAGCTACTGCTGTGTTCTTCCAGCCTCCTGCTTGTCTACCTTCAATTCCAGCATCTGCAGTTTTGTTTGTCTCTAATACAGACTGAGTGCAAAACATTTCAAATTGAAAATTACAGAAAGTGGAATTGAAATTAACCTTTCTCCTTGCACCATGTTTCACTTTGAGGTCTCCTGATACAATTTAATTCCAGAAGTTAAAACACTCCTCAGTGATGGGACAATGGGACCTAACTGTAAAACTAGAGCCTGTAAGCTATTTGGTATAATGTCTTTGCATAAAGGGTACGAGGAATCAGGAACTCTGTCCACCATGAAAAATATTGAGACCAGGGCCAAGCTCAAACGGCAACTTCAAAATTGTGGCTTTTTTTTGTTTAATGTCAAAGTGCATTGAGGATTAGGAAACTAAGATGACTAACATGAATTAAGACACAAATTAGCCATCATCTAAGAGAATGGTGGGAAAAGCTCAATGGATTCTATGGTTGATTGGATCTCCTTTTAAACTCAGCAAATAATCATAGAGTCCCTACACTGGGGAAGCAGGCCATTCAGCCCATCAAGTCCACACTAATCCTGTGAAGAGCATTCCCACCCAGACCCATCCCACCATTTACCTGTATTTCCCATGGCCAATCCACGTAACGTGCACATCTTTTGGACCATGGGAGAAAACCAGTGCAGCCAGAGGAAACATACACGGACACAGGGAGAATGTGCAAATTACAAAGAGGTGGTTGCCCGAGGCTGGAATCAAATCTGGGTCCATGGCATTGTGAGCCATCACGCTGCCCAATAATAACAGCCTAATTTATATAATCACATCTACACATACGGTGAAAAGATCCATCGAGGACGTTTAAAAGAGTAGCTTCAGTTTCAGCTAAAACTTTGCTTTGTTTTCTGCTGATGTTACGTTAGCAGACATGTGTTGGAAACTCTGATGCTCAGAGGAATTGTGTCGCCAAAGTCTTCAAATTTGATTAACTCGCAATTTGTTTTATTGCAGTTAAATTCAGCATGTTCGCAAGGATTGTACACCATCCTAAAAGTGGAGAATCTCTCATTCTGATTGATTGCCGTGCTGCTTCCACTTTTAACCTCTGAAGTAAACCAACCCTTCCATCAATTCCTCGACGTAGAATTTCTGAGATACCCTCAATAGTGCTCTCCACTAAAGATTTACAGATCTCACAGATTGAAACACAGGACAATATCAATATTTCAAATGACTGGACCAAATGTCTGAATCTTTAGCAAGGAGCAACCTAGTTCTTTTTGTCAACCGAACAGTACAGTTAATTAGATCAAGAGAATAACTCAAATTGATCTGTTAGACTCTCTCTGGTCTTTTAAGTCAGCAAAACATGCATTCCCAACTAGGTTACATGTTGCCACAGGGTTGCACAGATGTGTGAATGCCTCAGGGACAATTCCATTATGTGCTCTCTGTAAACTGAGTGAATGGCAACATTGCTGAAGAGAAGCTGAATTAATAGATTTGATTTGGAGAAGCCGGTGTTGGACTGGGGTGGACAAAGTTAAAAATCACACACAACACCAGGTTATAGACCAACAGGTTTAATTGGAAGCACTAGCTTTCGGAGCGATGCTCCTTCATCAGGTGATTGTGGAGGACACAAATGTAAGACACAGAATTTATAGCAAATGTTTACAGTGTGATGTAACTGAAATTACACATTGAAAAATACCTTGATTGTTTGTTAAGTCTCTCATCTGTTTGAATACCATGATAGTTTCACTTCTTTCATATATAAATCACAAAACTTTTTTTTAGATGTTATATTCTCAGGTTAACTGTAACAATTGGTGTTAGCCAGATAATATGTTGAAGGTGTTAGCCCTCTGTGTTCTCTGTCTGTGCCATAAAGTTTAGACTGATTCTAATCTAAAAAGTGAGTTAACAGAATCTTACATGAATTCATACAGCTTTTGAGCAAAGTACAATGTAACCCTGCAAGTACGAATTCACCCCACAAATGTATATGTATATGTGTGCATGTGGGTCTTTGTGTGTCTGTTGTGGGTGGGGATTGTGTGTGTGAGGGGGTGCATGTATAAGTGTGGGAGTGTGTGTGTCTGTAGGAGTGTGTGTGTCAGGGTGGGGGATTGTGAAAGAGTGTATATGTGTGTGTGTGAGTGTAGACTAGTCTAAGTCTGTGAGAGGATGCATATGTGAGTGTGGGAGTGTGTGTGTCTGTAGGAGTGTGTGTGTCAGGGTGGGGGATTGTGAAAGAGTGTATATGTGTGTGTGTGAGTGTAGACTAGTCTAAATCTGTGAGAGGATGCATATGTGAGTGTGGGAGTGTATGTGTCTGTAGGGGTGTGTGTGAGTGTCTGTGTGTGTGTCTGTGTATACGTGTGTCCATGTGTGTGTGTATAGGAGTGCCTGTGTGTGTAGGAGTATCTGAATGTGTATATAGTGCAATGGTGGTCACCTGTAGTGTGACATGAACCCAAGGTCCCGGCTGAGGTCCTCCCTTGGGTACGGAACCTAGCTATCAGCCTCTGCTCGGCTACTTTTCGCTGCTGCCTGTCCTGAAGTCCACCTTGGAGGATGGTCACCCGAAGGTCTGAGGTCGAATGTCCTGGACTGCTGAAGTGTTTCCCAACTTTATCCTTGATCACAACGTCTTCACCTTTGACAACCAGTTCTTCATCCAGAAACATGGAACGTTCATGGGGACCAAATTTGCACCCCAATATGCCAACATTTTCATGCGCAGGTTCGAACAAGACTTCTCTGCACAAGACCTCCAACCAATATTATACACCAGGTGCATAGATGACATTTTCTTCCTCTGGACACATGGTAAGGAGTCACTGATAAAACTACACAGGGATATCAGCAAGTTTCATCCCACCATTAAACTCACCATGGACTACTCTCAACTATCTGTCTCATTCTTGGACACTTGAATCTCCATCAAGGATGGACACCTCAGCACCACACTCTACTGCAAACCCACGTACATACTCACAATGCTATACTTCTCCAGCTTCCACCCAAAACATATTAAAACAGCCATCCCCTCTGGACAAGCCCTACATGTACACTGGATCTGTTAAGATGAGGAGGAACGTGACGGGCACCTGAAAGTACTGAGGCATACCCTCATAAGAATGGGGTATGATGTTCAACTCATTGACCGCCAGTTCCAACGTGCCACAGCTAAGAACCGTAATGACCTCCTTAGGAGACAGACACATGCTGCAACCGACAGGGTACCCTTCATTGTTCAGTACTTCCCAGGAGCCGAAAAACTACGCCATGTTCTTCGTGACCTGCAACATGTTATCAATGAGGATGAACACCTCACCAAGACCTTCCCCGCACCTCCACTGCTCTTCCAAACCCTCCAACCATCTGTAAATTCTATGTCTTTCCAGCTCTTGTCTCTTGTGCATATCTGAATTCTTAATTTTGCCTTACCATTAACAACTGCATGTAGCTTTTGCATGTAGAATTCATCTCCCTAAACCTCTCGCCCACCTCTCCCTGTCTTTTTCTCCCATGTTTCTCCTTTATAATGATCTCTAAAATCCAATCGTTTGACCAAGCTTTTGGTTACCTGTCCTAATTCTCTTTATGTGTCTCAGTGTCAATGTTTGCCTGATTACAGTTCAGGGCAGGACTTGATGCAGTTATCTGTGTCAAAGGTGCGATGTCAATACTGTTGTTGTGGTTTCCTATCCTAAAGCCACAGACTAACACAGTTGAATGAGAGTTAACTAATGCTCCTTTACCACCTTTCACATGTCAGATTGAAAAACTAGTACTTAACCAGAATACAGTAATGATGGAGTTCCCACATTCCAAATTAGATTCTAGTTGGTTTCCAAGCAGCTGCACCTTTGCTAATCAGGGCAGCAAACACCAATGCAGAAAAACGGCATTGCAATGTGCCAATGTCATGACAATTAACTTTCAGTCTTGCCTCAAACCAAAAACATCTGAGAGACCATTAGACATTAACAGTAAGGCCTAACCACAAGCGTTATGCACAGGGAATTTGTAGAGAGAGATCACAAGGCTGGCTTATTGAAGTCACTTCACGATCCCTGGTCTCGAAGATCAGCAAAGTTCTCACTGAGTGATACTTCATTGAATTCCTACAGTGTGGAAGCAGGCCATGAGGCCCAACAAGTCCACCCCGACTGTCCAAAGAGTATCCCACCCAGAGTCACTCCCCTATTACTCTACATTTATCCCTGACTAATGCACCTAGCCTATATATTCCCAAACGCTATGGCCAATTTATGCTAAAATGTTCATCTTTGGATTGTGGGAGGTAACTGGAGCACCAGAGGAAACCCACACAGACACAGGGAGAATTTGTAAACTCCACAAAGACAGTCGCCCGAGAGTGGAATCAAACCCGGGTCCCTGGCATCATGAAGCAGCACTGCTAACCAGTGAGCCATCGCACCACTTTGGTTCACATTTTGGTTGTCTGATCTGATTAGTAAAGGAGAGGCTCTAAGCAAGAGGAGATTGTGAATTTGTGTGTGCTGGCATTGCATTGTAGGTGCCTGTGCAGATGGATCAGAGTGATCATTTTCAATGGCAGTTCCATCTCTTGTGTGTTGGGAACACATGCTTTGCTTCACTCTCTCTCCAGTGCAAGAGACCTAAAGCCAGATGATGCTGTACTGATGACCCACTTCGTATGGCCTTAGGGTCTCTATACAGCTGGCCTAGAAGAGTAGTGTTGGCCCACTTTGCTGCAGTTCTTTACTATGCCAGCTGGCTCACTTTACCACTTCTTGGTTGCTACTTTCATCTGTCACCTTCCTGATGGTGAGGCTCCAGCCATGGCGATCTTCACATGCATCAACGCCAATCCCTGTCTTTCGAAAGTCCTGCTTGCTGACATCCTTATGTTGCAAAGATGTCTGAACTATCCAAGCCCCCTCATAATTTTATATAATTCTATAAGGTCATCCCTCAGCCTCCAACGCTCCAGGGAAAACAGCCCCTGCCTATTCAATCTCTCCCTATAGGTCAAATCCTCCAACCCTGGCAACATCCTTGTAAATCTTTTCTGAACCCTTTCTAGTTTCACAAAATTTTTCTAATAGGAAGGAGACCAGAAAATTAATCCAAAGACCTAGAGTTCAAACCCTGCCATGGCTGATGGTAGGATTTGAATTCAATAAAAATTTGGAATTAAGAGTCATGCAGCACAGAATCAGACTCTTTGGTCCTACCAGTCCATGCTGACCATAATCCCAAACTAAACTAGTGCCTGCTCTTGGCCTATGATACTCCAAACCTTTCCTACTGATGTACTTATCTCAATGTCTTTTAAAACATTGCAACTGTACCTGCATCCATCACTCCTTCTGGAAGCTCACTCCGCACAGGAACCACCTTCTGTGTAAAAACGTTTGCCCCTTATGTCTTTTTAAAATCTCTATCCTCTCACCTTAAAAATGTGCCTGGCCAATTGTTGGGATAGCCTGATTCACTGATGTCATATTATAAAGGCAATTGCCATCCTTACCCATCTGACCTACATGTGACTCCATACCCACTCTTAACTGACCTCTAGGTAATTGGGATGGACAACAAATCATGATCTAGCCAGTGACCCTTAGCCCATGAATGAATAAAATAAATGTTGAATATTTATCTCTGGCTAAACCCAATGGTTCATGCATTCAACTGGAGGCTTTAGCTGGATGTTCAGACGAGGCACAGTGCAGTAATATCAAAACCTACTTCAAAGGGCTCTTTTTGTCTTAGAACACAAGCATATTTTGCATATCTATTTTCTCACATGAAAGGGGCACTGTAGTGGAAGTTTGCAACACCTGTGAATATTTAAAAATGCAAAATTTAGCTCTGAAGAGTATTGATCATTATAAGTCAAACTTAACAGGAAGCACGGCTTTAGGCAACCACTCTTTGAGGTCCACAGCTGTGGAATGCTTTAGTACCAAAAACAATGAGCTACAAGTGGCTCTCTCATCTGTACAAACCTTCGACCTTAACATTCTTACATCCTGTCACTGCAGCTATGGTCTGAGGCTGAAACAAAGACTCTGGCTACTCCAGAATGCTCGCAGCGTATTTCTTGCAGACTGACCCCAGAATGACTCTGAATTCTTCTGTTTATTTTTGACAGTCTCTGACTATCAAGAAGGAAGTCTTCCTTTTGAAAACTTTTAAAGTAACTCATTGGTCAAGAACATCAGCGCGTTGCAGAAGCTTTTCATCTTTCGTGCACTGGGACAAATGCAAAAATGCCAAATTTCCAACAATTTATACTCTGGGGAAATAAATAATTCTGTTATAACATTTCTGGGGCTGGTGTTTGGCAGCCAGCAAGTTCATTTTGCTGTAATATAACTTGATGAGGTTGCTAGCTGGACTGGGTGTGGTGGGGCCAATGGTTTGCTAATCCTGGGTAGCATTTTTGTCATGATTTGGGAATGCCAGTTTTGGACTGGGAAGTTAAACAAAGTTAAAAATCACACAACACTAGCCTAGTGCTTTCAATTAAACCTGTTAGACTATAACCTGGTGTTGTGTGATTTCTAGCATTTTTGTGTCTGAGTGAAAAGATGTGAGTTGGTATCCTACTCTAGGTCTTGCATAAGAATCAGTCCATGAATGATGAGTGCTCTGTTGTTGGAAGGGTTATCTTTTGGATAAGAGTTTAAACAAAGGTCTCTGCCATCCTTTCATACAGACTTTGTGTGTCCATGACTCTCCAGGTCGTTCAGGAATAATGCACATTTCATCAGCACAAATTCGCTCTAACGTGATTGACAAATTGGGGACGCTGTTTCCAAACTGCAAACTTTTAAAACATGTGTTGGCCGTGACATGATCACATCGCCAATGCTTTAAACCCTGTTTCTAAAGTGCGATTTTTCTATAACACGCACCATCACGTTATAGAAGAACTGAGAGTAGTTTGAAGGAGATCAGGAGAATTATCCATGCTGTCCTGGCTTAAATTTACTTGCAGACTTAATCATTAAATGCAAAAATCTGCTGGAGGCCTGATGTAAAGTCAAAATATGTTGTAGGGTATATTTCGGTTGTGTTCACTCATGGGGATGTATCTATCCTTTAGACTGGTTACTTAGTTCTTTATAGAGTCTTAGCGTTGTACAGCATGGAAACCCAATGCCACCTGAATGTTGATCAACCAGTTAGATTTGATGATATTGCAATGGTCTCCTGAGCACATTTTCCTGGTAACAGCCAATGACTTCCTTGAATTCTACTTCAAAAATGCACTTTGATGACATCTGAATTCTCACTGATAATGTGATGGTCCAATACCGTAGTCATTCCACAGCCAAATCTAGGTTTGCCACTGTCTGGAAATGAATCATTCACACAATAATCAAACACACCAATGGATCTTCCAGAAGCCTGTAGATGGAGTTAAAATCCCAGAGCCTGTTGACATCGAACTTAAGACCACGAGATACAGGAGCACAAGTAGGCTATTCAGCCCATCGAGTCTGCTCTATTATTCAGCCTGGTGTGATACGGTGGCTCAGTGGATAACACCATTGTCTCACTGTACCAGAGACCTAGGCTCAACTCCAGCCTTGGGTGACTGTCTGTGTGGAGTTTGCATGTTCTCCCTAAGTCTGTATGGGTTTCTTCCCATTGTCCAAAGATGTACAGGTTGGGTGGATTATACACATTTTAAAAATTGCCTATCCAGAGATGTGTATGTTAGGTGGATGAGCCATGGTAAATGTAGGGATGTGGTAAGAGGCTGGCTCTGATCGGGATGTTCTTCAGACGGTCAGTGCGGACTTGATGCACTGGGCATTCCGATTCGATTCGATGAGATCACGTCTGATCTGATAACCTTCAACTCCACTTTCCTGCCTTTGGTCCCATCACTCCTGATTCCCTTCCTGATTCATCACATATGATAAATTAAAAGCCTGGCCAGGCAGACCATAACAAACAAAAAAAAACAACTGAAAGGTCTTGAGTGAAATAGAAATTCTGAAGGACATTGACTGGAAATGAAATGGCTGTGACAAATACCCGGAGCTACATTTGCTGAAAGTGGTCAATGAGCTGCCAACCTCACCTGTAATTATCAATTCTTAGGTAAACAAAGAGGTGGACGTTACCAAGGAACAACTTTCTCCTCTTCAGGATGCCAAGGAAGAGGGAAAATCTAAAATAGCTTGTTTTGCTCGAAGAGTTGGCACCACTGTTGTTTATCCTTTCAGCTGAGGAGACAAGAGCACATGGGATATAGAAGAGGTTGTATCACTGCCAGACCACAGTCATGGTTGGTATGGAACAGCTGTGGTCAGACTGCCCCGAGTAAGCAATGAGAGCTGGATGTCACAGTTTTGGCTGGATTACCACTAGACCATGATCAATGTCGAAAAGCTTAGCATTAACCATGGTGTACACTAAATCAGGCCAGGGAGTCCTGAATAACATTTCTATAAACAGACTCGGGGGAACGGAGGCCAGAAATATCACTGAGGCTTCTGCTATTTGGAAGCAGAGTGCCTAATGTTGAGACCCCTCTCATCCATTGATTAAGTCAAAAATCACATGACACTGGGTTAGAGACCGACAGGTTCATTTGGAACACTAGCTGGTGCTTCCAAATAAACCTGTTGGACTAAAACCTGGTGTTGTGTGATTGTTAACTTTGTTCACCCCAGTCTAACACCAGCTCCTCCACATCATGGCATCCATTGATTGTGCTTTCAAAATCTGTGGGTAAAGTCCTGGAGTTCCTACCCAACAGCACTGTCAGAGGCAGAGATTCAAGAATAACATTCATCAGTACCTTTGTGAAGGAAGGTAACGATGGTCTTGGCATTGACACCCTGAAAATGAGTTAAAGATTAATGTGGACTAGGTATGGTCAAACTAACAAGATCTTTGACATGTCTGTGCATTGGATCTCCTCTTCTTTGTGTTCAAAACCAACAGGAAGAGGGTGTAGTTAAGTCATGGTTGCGGCCAAGTTTCAAGTTCAGATATTGATTTTATCGATGACAAAAAAAAATTCAAATCCTAAATAATTCAAATACCACTGTAGGTCAGACCCTGTCAGGATGACAGATTTCCTTTCCTAAAGGACATTCACAACAATTGCCAATGGTCACATATAATGTTTCTGGGAAGCTGCATTGCTGCTTGCATGTGTAGCCCGTCAATGTTCTGTGCACAGTTTAGCTCAATTGGCTGGATTGTTAGTTTATAGAGCAGTGTGATGCCAACAGGATGGGTTCAATTCCCATCACTGGTTTGAGGGAGCCATCAACCTCTTCCCTTGCCTGATGCCTGGTGGCCCTCAGGTTAAACTGCCACCAGTCACTTTTCTCGAATGAGAGAGCAGCCCCTATGGTCTGGTATGACTATGGCTATGGCGAGACAATAATGATTGACATTGGCATGTGAGTTCTGCTTCAGGAAGTCATTGCCATGTAATGACCTCTCACAGCTCGTAAGAAAGGTGGAGTGAGTGCTGGTCATGTAGTTGCCACAAGGTCAGCTTTGCTGTGTGAAGTACTTAGAGATGTACAGCATGGAAATAGACCCTTCTGTCCCATCTTGTCCATGCTGACCAGATATCCCAACCTAATCTAGTCCTGCCTGCCAGCATCCGGCCCATATCCCTCCCAGCCCTTTCTATTCATATACCCATCCAGATGCCTTTTCAATGTCACAACTGTACCAGCCTACACCACTTCCTCTGGCAGCTCCTTCCATAACTAGGACTTTGTAGACATTCTGATCAAAGCTGATAGCACCCTCATGATTCCAAAGGCTGTCATGAGACATGGAAGACAGTTATACGTTAGAACAAACACCATACTGTAATATCTAACACCCTCTTGTTTCAATAATAAGCTGTTAGTGACAGATCCAGGTCATCCATTCCGATTGTACATGTTTCAAGCAGATCCCACGGTATGGGTAGAGATTTTAACCTTCCTATGTAGTACTCAGGGAGTGTTGAATTGTTGAAAGTTTCTCTTTTGGGATGAAAGTGTTAAATCAAGGTCCTATCAAATAAATGTGAGGGATCACATCTACCTATTGGAAAAGTCCTGCCAACATTCATCTAATTATTGTTTGTGAGAGTTTGCTGTACTTAAGTTTCAGTATAACAATGATAGCATTCCAAAAATAAATCTTCAGCAATGAAGCATTTTGCAATTTCCTGAAGTGTTTGCATTGCTCCACTGTTGGTGGCTGACCCTTCAGCATTCTGGATCCAAAACTCTGCAATTCTCTCCCTAAACCCCTGCGCCTTTGTCCTAATACAAAATACTCCTTAAGGTAGGACTGAAACACAGTACTCCAGATGAAAGCTAACCAATATTTTATAGGCTTTAGCATCAGGCTCTTAGCATCTATATTCTTGGCCTCTCTACAGTTTTTCATTTTTTAACAGCTTTCTCAACTTTGCTTCCTTACTTCAAAGATAAACCAGTCCGCCTATCAGTTCCTGTGTGCACTTTATGTCGTTTTGTTACATTACGCGCTGCTTCTGTTAAAATTTACAAGAATGTTTTATCTAACCCTCTGCATTATACCAATAATGGGTATTTTTGACAAGTCCGCCCTGAATAGGGATTCAGTAATAATGCAATCCATCAAGTTTTTGTGAAATGCCCTTGGGCAATGGTAGAATGAACACTTGCATTGTTGTGTTAGGGAAGGATGATTATCCAGAATTAGTAAATTGGCCTGTGCTATCCGTAGATTTTTTTATTTTGAAGAAAGCAGTAATTGCTTCAATGACCTAAACGGCTCTGAACAGTACCTTTAGGCTTCTGCAATTTGCTGCTTTGAGAAAGATGCGTGTTAATGCATATTCCGCCACTTTAAGGGTAACTTACATTTGTTTCAAAAGTTATTTCTTCTCTCTGCTCCAAACTAATCTTCAACTTGCATTATTCTGCTTACTGTGGGTTATTCTCTGTTGCGTTGCTTTTGTGCTTTCTAATTCAAACCCAGAAAAACATTAGGAGAGGGAAGCAAGCTCTTTCTTGGTATTTTCATGCCTATTTTCACAATGGCTTGTTTATTAGTCCCACTCATAATAACAAGCCCTCAGTCCCGATGGGCTGCCATTGTTTTTGTGGGGGTAGATAGGTTCACCCCACTTCTCTCTATGCTTGCCATATGTTCATATTCTCTCTACAGGTTCTGCCAGGGAGTAAATCTTCTCCCTCACTTTGAGTCATGGGTTATATACAGCACGGAAACAGACCCTAGGAGAAAGTGAGGACTGCAAATACTGGAGATCAGAGTCGAAGAGTGTTCACCTGATTGGCTGTGCTTTTCCAGCACCACACTTTTCGACACGGAAACAGACCAGTCAGTCCAACTCCATCATGCCAACCAGATATCCTAACCTAATCTAGTCCCATTTGCCAGCACTTGGCCCATATCCCTCTAAACCATTCCTATTTACATACCCAGCCTTTTAAATGTTGTAATTGTACCAGCCTCCACCACTTCCTCTGGCAGCTCATTCCATACACGTACCACCCTCTGCGTGAAAAAGTTGCCCCTTAGGTCTTTTTTATATCTTTCCCCTCTCACCCTAAACCTATGCCCTCCAGTTCTTTTCTGAACCCTTTCAAGTTTCACAACTGTTAAGAAAAATACAATGAGTCAGATCTTAGAGTTCAAATTGAATAAAATTGTAAGTTTAAAATTCAGCAGCATTTTTTAAAGTCATCATTGGGATGTGAGCACACTGACAAGATCAACCTTTGATGCCTGTCCCTAATTGTCCTTGAACTGTGTGGCTTACTGGGCCATTTCAGAGGGCAATTAAGAGTCAATCACATGGCTGTGGTTCTGGAGTCACATGTAGGCCAGAATAGGTAAACACAATGAGGTTTTTGATGCTAGCTTCCTGGTCATTGATCGGCCTTCAATTCCAGATTCTGTTATTAATTGAACTTAGCTGCCATTGGTGGGGCTTAATGCTTATAGCATTAAAATATTGCAGATGCTGGAGATCTGAAGTAAAAATAGACAGCATTGGGGTGAGGGTGTCCAATTGGGTTCTTTAAAGCATTATTTCCACCCAATAGTGCCCCAAGTACATGCTGGGGGGCTTCAGATCAGGCTTACTGGTGTCTTTATGGCAGAGGTATGAACACCTGGGACATCCAGTCATTATACAGAAAGTCCATGAGCACAAAGCTATGACACATCTAATCGACGTGACTAGGCTGTACAGACATTGTTAGCTTAGCAATGTGCTGGAGTTAACATATTCTAGGACCCCACAGTTTGTGACTTTGTGCTGAACCTTACTAGAAAGTGTCATTTTCATGGAGATTCATTGGCGGGGGTGGTGGTGGGGGGCTTTCTCCCTGTAAGGATCAGGGAGTTTTCTCATGTTGTTGTTCCCAAACCCATCTCATTTATTGAGTACCACGTCCCTACAGTGCCCCGCTCGATCCTTGTTATCCCAGTACTCCACTTGTTCAGGTGGAAATACTCGCAACTGCTGGTGCCAGCCCAGGATTCCTGGGGATGCCATCATCTTTAAAAGGGCATTGCACACCCAGTCAGTGTGGAGCTACCCTCCAAGTTCATGACCTTTGCCCCCAGATATAGCAGGTCAGGAGAGATTGGTGCCCCACTTTGTGGGCATGGTCCTGCTGGTCCCGCTGGGTGCAAATGTAGGGAGAGGAGGGCCGTCCTCTTCTCCCCGGATGCCCAACTGTCTGAAGGAATAGGCATCAAAGCCCAGAGAGGGTCAGTGACCTTCTCCACTTTACTAGGGTAGCTCTCTGCTACCTCACACTCACTCTGTCTTTGCTACACCACCCACCCAGCAAGGTTCAGGCAAATTTCTTGCCATGGTTCTCATTGTTCAGGGACTGGGAAAATTCCACCCTTTATCCTGATGTTGTGGAGACATTTCACAGTGACGGTGCAAACTGTTCTGTCTTTTCTCCTGCCTAACTTGTATTGTCCAGGTGTCACCAATATAGAGGAGTGTACCAATGCTGAAGGCTTGGTGGACCCACAGTTTAGCATTCTGTCAACTCACTGTTCCACATTCTCTTTTACTCAGCTTGGAGATAACAGCCATAGCTTCCCTTATGGGTCTGTTGATTTCAACAAGTGGTGGATTGCCAGTAACTGTGGAGTCTAGCTATGTGAAGCTGAACAACCTCCAGCACCACATCGTCAATGCTGATAGGTGGCAGTATGAAAACATCCTGGTACATGACATTTGTTTTCCCAATGTATTGATAAGTGTGAGGGCCCCAGTCCATTTGCCACTGAAAGAGTTTCTCTGTATGGAACATTAGTATGGTATCATCACAGTGGAACAGATCTATGAGGAATCATAGAATCATAGATTCCCTATAGTGTGGAAACAGGCTCTTCAGCCCAACAAGTGCACACCAACCCTCCGACAGGTACTCAATTTGCCTCAAATCTCATATGAGTGAGGCTAAACAGCTTTGTGTACATTCAGGTTTGTTAGTAGAAAGCATCTAGCATAAAAACGTAGAAAATAGGCACAGCAGAAGGCCATTCTGCCTCTCAGGCCTGCTCCACCACTCAATATGATCATTAAACTCAACACTGTAATCCCGCCCTCCCTCCATATTCCTTGATCCCTTCAGCCTCAAGAACGAAAACTACTCCTTCTTGAAAACACAATGTTTTGGCCTCAAATACTTTCTGTGGTAGTGAATTCCACAGGCTCACCATTCTCTGGGTGAAGAAATGTCTCCTCAACTCAGTCCTAAATCGTAACATTTTTCCTGCATCTAACCTGCCCAGTCCTGTTAGAATTTTTGAGGTTTCTATGAGATTCTCCTCATTCTTCTAACCTCCAGTGAACACAATCCTAACTGATTGAAACTCTCCTCATACGTCAGCCATAGAGTCATAGAGTCAAAGAGATGTACAGCATGGAAACAGATCCTTCGGTCCAACCCGTCCATGCCGACCAGATATCCCAACCCAATCTAGTCCCACCTGCCAGCACCTGGCTCATATCCCTCCAAACCCTTCCAATTCATATACCCATCCAGATGCCTTTTAAATGTTGCAATTGTACCAGCCTCCACCACATCCTCTGGCAGCTCATTCCATACACGTACCACCCTCTGTGTGAAAAAGTTGCCCCTTAGGTCTCTTTTATATCTTTCTCCTCTCACCCTAAACCTATGCCCTCTACTTCTTGACTCCCCAACCCCAGGGAAAAGACTTTGTCTATTTATCCTATCCATGCCCCTCATGATTTTATAGACCTTGAGAAGGTTACCCCTCAACCTCTGACGCTCCAGGGAAAACAGCCGCAGCTGTTCAGTCTCTCCCTATAGCTCAAACCCTCAACCCTGGCAACATTCTTGTAAAGCTTTTCTGAACCCTTTCAAGTTTCACAACATCTTTCCGATAGGAAGGAGACCTGCCATCCTAGGAATCGGTTTGGTAAGCCTTTGTGTGGCAGGACCATCCTTCCTCGGATAAGGAGACCAAAGCAGCATGCAATATTCCAGGCACCAAATGGGTCCATATATTGCACTGGGAGCTGAACCTCCTTGGAGCTCATTGGAAATTTCAAGCTGGGACCGCAAGGAGCCCAGTTTGTGTGTCACCATGGGGTGAAACAGCTGAGGACCTGCCAGTGGAGAGGCTGTGGACGAGACAGAAGGGGAGAAGGTTCTGAGGAAGGGTGACTGGATCTGAAACGTTAACTCTGATTTCTCTCCACAGATGCTGCCAGGCCTCCTGAGGTTTCCCTGCAATTTCTGATCTTCATCATCTGCAGTTCTTTGGGTTCTCTTGTTCCTGTGCACAGTCAGTACTGACTTCAACATCCAGCTTTGGTTCTTTTTGCATTGCTGATGAGGTACAGGCTGCAAATGAGAAACAAACTAAGACTGGATGATAAAAGTATAGAAAAGTAGAAAGCATGGGAACTCCCTTCAGCCACACATTGGACTCAGCACATTGACATAGGGTATTTTATAATAAGGTGCCAGTGAGCAAAAGGCATGGCAGAGCCATTTTCTTATCATATATTCCCCAGCAACAATGAGTACTAGGAGAGTCCGTGTGTTCCTGACATCCAATGTTTCGATGTATCTAAAACCGCGTTGACTAAGGGGTTGATCAAAGTGTGCTCTTTAAGAATGTGAACCTTTTGAAATAAAATCAACTACTTCCACTGTCCACCACACTATCACAAAGAGTCTTACCAAACCTCCCCCCCTCCCCCCCCCCCCCCCACCCACGATCAACCTCTGACCCTCAATATTGCCTATAAATGCCCTATAAATGGGTTCCAAGAATTAAATAGAAAGTGGACCCGAGATTAGGGGTCAAGGGTCAGGGTGCAGGCATCAACCTTTCTCTGCCTTGATTAGAATGTACCCCCTCCCCCCTTTAGAGCAGGGTAAATGTCTGAATCTGTGGCACTAAATTACAACATGAGGCAGAAAAAGGGCTGAGAGAGGGAAGGACATGCTTTGAACTTAGCCCTCACTAGCTTGGCCTCTCAACCTTCTTAGAATGGCAGAAGAACACTAATGAAAGGTAATGATAAAAGAGTCAGAGGGCCTACAGTCAGGGACTGATGTATAGCAATCTTTCCCTCCCTCCTCAAGTCCCAATAACACAGCCATCAGATTTCGACTGTTAATTCCAAAAACCTATCTACTTCTACAGAGAGAGTCCATACCTCATTCTTTTTGTTTCTGAACAATTAACATTGTCCATAATTCATCTCCACAGCATTCCCTAAATGCTGCCCATATTTCCTCACTTAAATCCCATAGAATTATCTTCTTCCTTATATCCAGAATTATTCCCAATTATTAATTGCTTGCCGCGGGCAACACAAGTTCCTGCCCAAGTGGATTCGACTGACTCTCACCTGAGTTCCATCCTTTCATGATATTACTGTCATAGGCTCATACTGTACAGAGGAGGCCATTCAGTCCATCAACTTCATGATGGCTATCTGAAATAGCTCTTTCCCCATCGCTACGGGAAATAGTCATTTTTACGTAGAGTCAATTCCTTTTTGAAAGTTACCATTTCTGATCATAAGTTGGTAAGTTAAAAAAATCCCCTTCTTTTCCTTCTCTTTTTTTTTGTCATTCATGTCAAAACAGTCCTTTAATGAGGGAGCCTTCTGCCAAATGGAAGCAGTATCTCCCTAACTAATTAATCAAAATTCCTCATAATCTGTCAGATAATCTTTCATTTACAAATCTAGCTCTATGTCTTCTGGGCCTTTTTTTTGAAGGCCCCTCATTGTCCTAAACTTATGCATTGCACTGAAGAAGGGCTCATGCCCGAAATGTTGATTCTCCTGCTCCTTGGATGCTGCCTGACCTGCTGCGCTTTTCCAGCACCACATTTTCAGCTCTAAACCTATGTATCCCAAACATGTCCCCATGTGGACTAGGAAATTGACATCCACATTCATATCACATTCCTTTGTCCCCCAAATTGAAGTTAAAATATAGAGATTTTGTTAAAAAAGAATGGGTTAAAGGAACTTGTTGAAATTTTAACTGGTGAAATTTGAGAGGAAAACTTGCCCAATGTCCTCAGTCACTGCCCAATATTATGCCCATTTAAAGTCAAAAGGAAATAGTTGTTGCGTCTCTCCCGGCATTGGTGGCTTGGACAGGGTGAAGAAGAGGCAAAATCTCATGCCAAGGAATCAATTCTGCCACACATCGAAATGTCGCGTCCTCAACAGCAACACCTTTGGACTATCTGGCACCTTTAATTTAGTCAAATAGTCCGAGTTTAGAGGAGAGAGGGGAGTGCTTATTTAACAAAATTTGACACCATCCCTCTCAAAGAGAAAATAGAACAGGTGATCAAAAGCACAAATTGTGATAAGTTTTTAAGAAGGTACGTGTAGAAGGGAAGGGAAGCAGAGGGGTTTAGGGAAGGAATTACACAACTTAGGCTCTAAGCAACCACAGGTGCACTCACTTAGTGTGAAGGATATCAGAGACAGTCATGAGATTGGTTTCAGAAGAATTCAATGTTCTTGGAATTTGTAGTGCTGGAGGACGTTTCTCAGATATAGAGGGGCAAAATCATGGAGGGCTTTGAAAACAAGGACGAGAATTTTAAAAGCAAGGTGTCACTGGATGGGGAGCCAATGTAATTCACCACGTAAAGGGACAATGGACAAACAATCAGAATCTCCTTCCTGAATGGGTTCAAAGCCACTTTGTAAATGCAACTTTAATGCATAACAATTCTTTACTTGTTCAACCAGCTGAATAGATGCTCAAAAGTAAACAGTTTCTTCCCCAGTTGCTCTCTGTTTTTTCCTTTATCTCAAAAGGTGTGGGTGTTGCTGGTTCAGATCTATATTGGTTGTCCATTCCCAATAACCCATCAGAAGGTGGTGGTGAGCTGTAGTTTTGAACTGCAACAGTCCATGAAGCTTAGGGACACTCACAATGCTGTTAGGAAGGTTTTCATGGATTTTGACCCAACAACAATGAAGAAGTGGCATCCCCAAGTCAAGACAGTGTGCGGCTTGGAGGAGAAATTACGTATATTCCTGCTGCCCTTAGAGTCATAGAGTAATATACGGCACAGCAACAGACCCTTCAGTCCAATTGTTTGAGCTGATCAGACATCCCAATCTGACCTAATCCCATTTGCCAGCACTTGGCGCTTATCCCTCTAAACCCTTCCTATTCATATACCCATCCATATTCTTTGTAAATATTGTATTTTTACCAGCCTCCACCATTTTCTCTGGCAGCTTATTCCACACATGCACCCCATCCTCTATGTGAAAAAGTTACCCCCTCAAGTCCTTTTTAAACCTTCCCCCCTCTCACCTATGTTGGTCCTCTAAGTGACCGAGGGTGTGGATTTGGAAGGTGCTGTTGAAGGAACCTTGGTGATTTGATAAGTTGCAGCTTGTAGTTGGTACCTTTGGCTGTTGTTGTTTGTCTGTGGTTGAAGAAATGAATGTCGAGGGTGATGAATGGGGTGCTGGTCAAATGGGTTGCTTGGAAATGGTGCTAAGTTTCCTGCACGTTGTTGGAGCTGCACCTATACAGACAAGTGAGGAATATTCCATCACAGCTCTGATTTGTGCTTTGTAGATGTGTGACAGATTTGAGGGCTTCAGGAGGTGAGTTGAACGTTGCAGAAATCCTAACCCTGAACTGCTCTTGTACATAATGTATTTGTATGGCCAATCTAGTTCAGTTTCTGGTCAATGGTAACCCCCAGAATGTTGCGAGTGGAAAATTCAGCGATGGCAATACCATTGAATATTAAGGGGTAATGGTTAGACCCTGATGATCCATGATTTTGACTGAATGAAAGGAGTTGAGGGATGGTGTCTTGGATAGGTGGTTAGAGGTGGTGCCCTTGCTCCCTGGGCAGTACAGATTGCAGGTTTTGGCGGGGGGGGGGGGGGGGGGGGGGGGGTGGGGTGGGGAGGGTGGAGGTGGCACTGTCAAAGAAGCCTTGTTGAGTTGCTGCAATATGATTTGTAGTTGATACACACAAGTGCTACGTTGGTAGTGAAGGGAACAAAAGTTTAAGGAGATTATGTGGTGCCCATCTACTGGCTTATGTCCTGGATGGTAAGCATGTTTAGTTGGTACTGCATTCATGCAGTGGGTGGTAATCTCTTGTACATACTCTATATTTTAGAATAACCAATTGCTTCATCAAAATAATTCTCCTATCTCGGTCTGCAATGAGCAATGGTGGTAGTACAGAGAGGAGAGTTTCAGGCAGGAAACTCACTCCAGATCATTACCCAAAGAACTCTGTTAGAAAGCCTGTGCATGTTCATGTTGGATGAGGTTTAGCTTTGGATGTTAGTGCTCACTGTCTGCTCTGTTCTGTGAAGAATGGGTACTGGGGAAATCAGGAAACAATAGGGAGATCAGCCAACCTTCAGGAAAGGTGCCAATGGGGGGAGGGGAAGGTGGGACAGTGAAGGCGAGCTAAGGTTGGAGAGGTGAAGGGGAAAGGAGGAGAGGGGCGAGAAAAGGATTTGAAAAGGAAAAGCAACATGGGGTGGAAAAGGGAGGGAAGAGAGGAGGAGAGGATGAGGAGGAGGCTCAGGTTTTGGAGGAGTAGAGGGAAGAGGAAGGAGAGAATGTAGACTGAAACAGCGCACAGTAACCTGTTTTTTTTTGTACGGTAAGACTTAAACACAGCTCCAATTATTTCACTACATTTGCAAAATTTACACCTCATAAAATCTTACTCCTGGCAATCGTCTGCCCTTGGCAATGATGGCTCCATCAACGCACAAAAAACTGATTCAGGGAAAGCAAACGTTGAGTTGTGCTTACATCGTGTTCAGTGCAGCCAGGGTCCAGGTATTACTTATTGAACCCACAGGATGGATTTGCCCTGCTCTCCTCAGCACTGCTGGATGTTTGAATGGCCTCTATGTGCAGCAGTCAACATTCAATTAAGCCCGACATATGACACCTTCAGTAGAACCAGAGTGAAGAATGCAAAAGACCATTTGTCCATCAATGACGAAATCACACGATAGATTTCGAATGAAATAGCTGGAACTCATCATCAGTGTTTTTTATTCTGTCATCGAATGTGGGCATCACGAGACATGACAAGATTGCAGAGGTTAGATATGATCTGTTGATTGTGGATCTATAAAATGTTCTACAGTAGATCACCAAGGCTCCTTTGTAAACACCTTCCAAATCTATGACCTCTACCACCTAAAAGGACAAGGTACAAGCAAATGCATGAAAGAAATCACCCCAGCTGCAACATTCCCTTCAAACCATGTATCATCTGGACTTGGAATCTCCTTTACTGTTGCTGGGTCTAAGTTCGGAAACTTCTTTCCAAACAGCACTGTGGGTTTATCTCCCTCATCTCTTTCACCATACCATCCACCCACTGTGGACTCTGGTGGTTAAAGAAGATGGTGCATCCTCACCTTCTCAAGGGTAATTAGGGACGGACAATAAATGCTGGTCTAGCCAATGATAGCCATATTCTGAGGAAGAATATATAAAGAAAACAACTGAATATCTTTACTGTTTGTCAGAGATCCCTCTACTCCATTCTTGTATTATCCCCATTTCATTAACAATAAATGAAAGCATGAGGGATATAGGAAAAGGTTAAGATAGACAGATTTGCAATCAGTAAGAGAATCAAGGTGTTTGGGGATAAGGCAGGAAAGTGGAGTTGAGGTTTATCAGGTCAGTCAAGATTTCATTGAACTGTGGAATGAACTCAGTGGGTCGAATGGCCTTCTTCTGCTCCCATGTCTTATGGTATTAAGGAATAATTGGATTTGTTGGTGGGTAAGATTGTGGCAACATAAGAAGGAATATCACTAGGTCATTCCCTTCCCATCAACATATATGAGATTGATGGATGGAATCTCCTAGTGATTGTGGGAATGCTGTTAAACCTGCTCCTGAGAAAAAGCCAGAAGAAATACTGGAGAGGGAGGCACTTTACTGATAGGAGTTAGAGTCAGCAGATTCAAAACATTAACTCTGTTTTCTTCCCACTGATGTCATCAGATCTGCTGAGTTTTGCCAGCAATTTCTGATTTTGTTTACTGATAGTAGTCTGAGTAGCTCTACCTTTCACCCATTGAGATTAGGCTCCAACCATGGCGCAAGAAGACAAATGATTAAAGTCAATAGCTATAAATAAATGGTGGGCAGCTTTTAGTTGGAGGACACAGTTTTAGGCAAGGCGTCTGCTGTGGTTCACTGGGCAAAATCTACCGCAGAAACTAGAATCCTGGCTGACACTCTAACGCAGTTCTGAAGGATAGCTGCAACGTCAGAAGTGCATCTTTTCGATGAGAGGTTAAATCATGGCGCAATCCACTTTTATTCAGGTGGGACATAAAAGATCCCACAGCATTCAAAACATCTCCACTCCTATGATAACATTTATCCCTCAATCAACATCACTGAAACAGATTTTCTCATCATTACCACATTATGGTTATATGGGATCTTGCTGTGCACATTTAGGCTGTCACATTTCTGACATTACAACCCGTGACTACACTTCAAGGACAAACATGAAGTCTCCAAAGATTTTTTGCAGGAGCATTGTAAAACAAAGCATGATATTGAGCCACATAACGGGATATTAGGGACAAGTGACCAAAAGCCTTCACAAAGAGGTACATTTTATTGAGTTTATTTATTATTCTTCATGCTAAAGGAGGAAAGGGAGGCAGAGAGGTGGAGAGCTGTAGAGAGGCATTCCAGAGCTCAAGTCCAGGGCAACTGAAGGAGTGGCTACCAACGGTGGAACAATTATAATTGAATGATAATTAGAACTGGCTGTAAGAAAGCTGTTATATAAATGCGTGTCTTTCTTACTCAAATGGTATAATTAAAAGAATGAAATTTAGACAAAAATCTCCATTTACATATTTGCTTTAGCATGAATGGATGGATTCTTGTGGATGTGGATATATCTTATATATTCATGTGAGGAGCTTTCTTTTAAAAACTCAAACTCTATCAAGTTTTGGGTTGGGGACAGGTGACGAAACAACGAAAAATATTGTCTGGATGGAGGTCAATATTGAGCAAACTGTTGCATTGAATAAAGCATTGGAAGCTGCTCTTTGTGATATTAATGCTGAACACAGTTGTGCGATATGTGTCTGCCTGCTATTTTACAGTAGTCATTCACATATCTATTTTAAGCTGGTTAATATTACAGTAACAGACTGGGGAATGTGTTATAAATGTGCTGAGTATTCATCTGTTCAAACCAGCAAGTCATTTTCGTGAAGAACTGTTGGTGGTTAGCAACAACTTGCAATTTTACAATATTTTCAACACAAGGAGACAATGTATTTCACAGAGGGAGAAGAGAGTGGGACACAGATATTTATGAGGAAAGTGAGGAAAACCGATTAAAATCCTGGTCAACAAGGAGAGAACTGAAGGTGAAGGATTGAGAGATGGAGAGGCTGAGATGCTTAGGAATAGATTCTAGAGTTTTGGACTGAGAGAGCGAATGATGGAACCAAGGGAGAAAGGAGATACAAAGAAGATCAAAGTCTTGAGGGAATGGGAGTGAGCCCACAATGCTGGAAGTTGTCCAACAGGGATAAGCTGGAATGAAGGATCTGGGAATGGGGATGAATGCATAGGAGAACCATTTTATGCAAATTATGGTGGTTTGGTCTTACAGAAATTGTACACTGGTGAGAAAAAGATACATTTTGTCAAGCTTTTTGTCCTGCACTTACTGAGGCAATTTACAAGAAATATCAATGTAAAAGGAAGACAATATTTATATTGTTTGGCAGGAGAGTGCTGATTGGTTGGAAAGTGAATTCTGATTGGTCGAGGCATTACCTTTGATATTGCACCAGTAAATGATGATTGACAGTTAACTGTCATGCTATGCTTTATTCACATGAGTGTTTATGCTGCTTACAAGTCCCCTTTCATGTGACTTTATCTCACACTCTCAACTTGTCCCTCCATTTCTTGCTCTTTTACCTGTTTACTTAACTTCTACTTAAATTCATCCATGGTACTTATCTCTTAGTGCTTAGAAGAGATTGTGTCCTTGTAGGGTCTAGAGTCTAAGATGATTGTTCTGCTAACTATTTATACTATTAACCTAAGCATGAAGCTACACACAGAATCAACTCACCAGAATTTTCTGTCACATTATCTCTTATGTCACTACGATGGCAGGCTATTTACATATTTGAGTATTAACTCTTTATTCTACATTAAGAAATTTTTTTTGAATAAACTACTTGGCCTGTATTCGGGTCCCTTCAGATTTCTTTACTTTTTTTTCTTTACCTGAAGCTAAGTCTACCTTTCCAGGGTACACTTCATTGAGGGTTCAGTCTCCACCTGTGAATTTTCAGGATGAGTGATGGTTATTGTACCAAGTGGGTGTACACAGACTAACACACTGCTTAATGTTAGAATTTTTTCTAACTTACTCATGGGATGTGGGTGTTGCTGACTAGGCCAGCATTTATTGTCCATCCCTAGTTGCCCAGAGGGAAGTTAAGAGTCAACCACATTGCTGTGGGTCTGGAGGCACATGTAGGTCAGACCAGGTAAGGGTGGCAGATTTCCTTTCCAAAAGACATTAGTGAACCAGATGGAGTTTTACAACAATCCATATAGTCACACTGTCACCTCTGTATTCTATATTTTCTTAATAGAATTCCAATTTCACCATGGTGAAATAGCATTGGGTTGGGTTTCTGGATTGCTAATTCATTGACATTACCACAATGTTACTGCCTCCCAGGAATGAAGTAACATATTCATAACACTATATTTTGCCTGCAAATTACAATGAGCCTGACCTCAGTGGTGGATAAGTTGTTGGAGGAGATTCTGAGGGACAGGATTTATAAACATTTGGAAAGGCAAGGACTGATTAGATTTAGTCAGCATGACTTTGTGTGTGGAAAATCATGTCTCGTCAATTTGATTGAGTTTATGAAGAGGTGACAAAGAAGGTTGATGAAGGCAGAGTGGTAGATGCTGTGTGTATGAATGCAAGATATTCAACAAGGTTCTGCATGGTAGACTGGTTAGCAAGGTGAGATCACATGAAATCCATGGGGAGCTGGCCAATTGGATACAAAATTGGCTAGAAGGTAGGAGATACAGGGTGGTAGTAGAGCTTTATTTTTTGGACTGGAGGCCTGTGACCAACAGTGTGCTGCAAGGATTGGTGCTGAGTCCACTGCTTTACTTCATTTATATGAATGATTTGGATGCAAATGTAGGAGGTATGGTTAATAGGTTTGCAGATGACACCAAAATTGGAGGTGTAGTGGATAGCAAGAGAGGTTACCTCAGAGTACAAAGGGATCTTGATCAAATGGGCCAATGGGCTGAGGAGTGGCAGATGGAGTTTACTGTAGATAAATGTGAGGTGCTGCATTTTGGGAAAGCAAATCAGGGTAGGGTTAATGGTAAGGCCCAGGGGAGTGCTGCTGAACAAAAAGACTTAGGAGTAGAGGTACATAGTTCCTTGAAAGTGGAGTCACAGCTAGGCAGGGTGATGAAGAAGGCTTTGAGCATGCTTGCCTCTATTGACCAGTGCACTGAGTCTAGGAGTTGGGACATCATGTTGCAGCTGTACATGGCATTGGTTGACAACTTTTAGAATACTGTGCTCAATTTTGGTCTTCTTGTTATAGGAAGGATGTTGTGAAATGTGAAAGTGTGTGGAAGAGATTTGCAAGGATGTTGATTGGAGGGTTTGAGCTCCAGGGAGAGGCTGAATTGACTGGGACCTTTTCTCCTGGAGTGTCAGAGGCTAAGGGGCGAGCTTACAGAGGTTCATAAAATCATGAGGGGCATAGATACAGTGAATAGCTAATGCTTTTTTCTAAGAGTATGGGAGTTCAAAACTAGAGGGCATAGGTTTAGGGTGAGAGGGAAAAGATTTAAAAGGGATTTGCAGGGCAACTTTTTCATGCAGAGGGTGGTGCATGTATGGAATGAGCTGCCAGAGGAAGTGGTGGAGGCTGGTACAATTACAACATTTGAAAAGCATCTGGATGGGTACATGAATAGAAAGGGTTTAGGGTCTTATGGGTGAAGTTCTGAAAAGAGGGACGAGGTTAGTTTAGGATAACTGGCCGGCATGGACGAGTCGGACCGAAGGGTCTGTTTCTGTGCTGTAAATCTCCATGACTCTGTGACTGTAATCCTGCATTGCACGTTCATACGCAGTAACTCCACGGCTTTTGGCAAACAAATGTGATTGATCTCAGTTAGAAGACATCAAATTTGCAAAAGTGGAATTCCAGGCACAAAAGCACACACAGGAACAGCCAAGTATTCCAAGCATCTCCTCAGGCCCCCCCCCTTCCCATTTCTGCCATTGAGTGTCCCAGGGCACTAAGGGTCAGAGAGTTAAATACTGAGCTGTTTTCCTGCTTTGCCACATGTTAAAGACATTCAGTGAAACAGCAAGGCTCCACACGGAGCCTCACAGTAATGATTAGACCACTTTGAACCGTGAAAACACTCGATTTGTTTTACATTTTCTGACACCAGCTTGTGAAAATAAAGAGCCAGGCTACGAACTTGGTCAGAGCTAACCGCCGATTTAACAAGATGCCTCTTTGAGAGCGGAGGGGTTTCACACGGACCGCCTCACTGTCTGTAGTCTCGGGCGAGAAATCACTGCCGCCTCGAATGTCACTCATTGCCCGTTGACCCCGATCTTGCCCTATGCCCCAGCAGGGCAGCTACGTTCTGGTCACATTGTCTGTCTCTCCCTTCACACCCCCACCCCATACATTCCTCCCTTATCGCCTGACAGCCACTGGCGTATGACTGAGACTCGGAATAGTTAGGGACGAAAAGTTGCATTTGTGTAGCACCTTTGAAATAGGCAAACACCCTAAGGCTCTCCATGAAGACTCAGTCAGGCACAAGACTGGCAGCTAGCCAAAGTGGTCATTAAAAATAAGTTGATCAAGAAATAAATGAAATGCTAATTGGAGAATATAAGCTCCCCCATCCTCTCCCCAGCTGCACTGGTTTTAAGAAGGAGGTTCAGTTCCAGCTAATTTGGTAAAGTCCACTCTTTGGTCTGCATGGTTTATGATGTGTGTTCTTGTAGATAGGAACCATCTGGGATACCCTGGGGATTCACTGTCACCAGTCCTTCTTATTGGTATTAGTTTAAGTTACTGATACTAAGTGGGGAATGATGCAAACATGAGAGCTTTGGCAGTAGAGCAGCCCAAAAGTGATCAACTGTCCATTTTTATTACATATTATTCAGAATCATAGAATCCGTACAATATGGAAGTGGGCCATTTCGCCCATCAAGTCTCCATCAAACCTCTGAAGAGCATCCCACCTCACCCAGACCCACTCCCCCCACCCCACCCTATAACCTGCACTTCCCATGACTAATCCACCTGGTCCATACATCTCTGAACATTATTGCCAATCCACACACCCTGCACATCTTTGGACTTTGATATCAATTTAATAGCTCCACTATATCTGAGATAGGTGATGATGTGTTAGTTCACCACCAGGCTCATCATCAACGCTCCCTGTGAATCCCTCTTCCTGCTGTGCAGAATTTTGCATTCCATGCATACAGTGTCTATTGGATGTGGAGGTTATTTATTGGCATGTCGATCATCATGCATAGAGCTTCCTAGCATGGTGCATCTTACAGGGAACATAGGAATCAGTTCACATTATTGTTGAGGACACTGATCTTACATTTGCAACTGACACTGCAACCCTGGAAGATCCTGACTGGAAACAAAAACAGAAATTGCAGGAAAAGCTCGATAGATCTGTGGAGGGAAATCAGAGTTAATGTTTCATAGAATCCCTCCAGCATGGGAACAGGGTCTTTGGCCCAGCAAGTCCACACCAACCCTCCAAAGAGCTGAGTAATGCACCTAACCAACACATCCCTGAACATTACGGGCAATTTAGCTTGGCCAATTCACCTAACCTGCACATCTTTGGATTGTGGGAGGAAACCGGAGCACCTGGAGGAAACCCACGTAGACACGGGGAGAATGCAGCAACCCCACACAGACAGTCACCCAAGGCTGGAATTAAACCTGAGTCCCTAGTGCTGTGAAACAGCAGTGCTAACTACTGATCCACCATGCTATCCCAATTTCAGGTCCAGTGAACCTTCCTCAGAACTGATTGGACTCTGATTAACTCCTCCCAGGAACAATCCTTCACCCCTTCAGGTGCAAACTTCCTTCCAGTACAAAGACCACCTACTTCAAGAGTAAGTCAGGATGGCCACGAAACATCAGTCCTTCCTGTGATGCTGAAATGGATGAAACAATGTCACTCCTCATTCTACATTCCTCACATCAGGCCGTTTTGGTGGACAAAGTCTTTTGAATTTTTGGAACACTATCCAAGTTCCCCTCTAAGCCACTCACCATCCTGATCTGAAAATATATTGCCGTTCCATCACTGTTGCTGGGTCAATGTCCTGCAATTCCCTCCCTAAAAGTATTTGGACGACCCACACTGCTTCGGACTGCAACAGCCCGGGAAGGCAGCTTACCACCACTTCCTCAAAGTGCAACTCGTAATGAGCAACAAATACTGGCCCAGCCAGTGACAAGTGAATAAGAGAAAAGTTTTGACTTAAGCACTGGGGCCTTTTACAATACCGAGTTGTCTTATTATGTCATACAATGCAGAGTGAATTTGCTTCTCAGTACTTAGAGAAGGGCCTCAGTTGACTGATTATACAAAATAAAAACTTGCATCTACATAGCATCTTTCTGGACTTTAAGCTGTTCCAAACTGCTCTGCAGTAATGAACCATGTTTGGAATGAGATCACTATGATGTAATGCATTGGCAGGGAGGAAATCTCGCCCTTAACCTACAGTCATGTTCTAAATAAGCCCTTCTCACTGCCACCAATGCAAAGTGCACTCAAGATTACCTCATCTTGGCTGACAATATCCTAAGCATGTACATCTGCACTTCTCTTTTCTGTACAACTTGAAGGAATAGTGTCAGTTTCTCAGCTTCAAATTTTGACCCACTTTTGAAGATTGTTTTGGTGAAAGCAGGCATTGGATGGACCCAGTGCCGATTAGATTACTTACAGTGTAGAAACAGGCCCTTCGGCCCAACAAGACCACACCGACCCTCCGAAGAGCAAACCACCCAGACCCATTCCCCTACATTTACCCCTTCACCTAACATGACGGGCAATTTAGCATAGCCAATTCACCTAACCTGCACACCTTTGGGCTGTGGGAGGAAACCCATGCAGACATGGCGAGAATGTACAAACTCTACACAGACAGTTACCCAAAGTGGGAATTGAACCTGGGTGTCTGGTGCTGTGAGGCAGCAGTGCTAACCACCATAAGGCACAACTATTCAAAACTCTGCATTCAGAATGTAACTTTGGTTCTGACTGCTAATGACTAGAATTTGTATCGACTAAGAGGTGCAGGTTTAAAGACACAGAGAATAGGAGCAAGTGTAGGCCATTCGATCCTTCATGGGAAACTCTGCTTTTCAATGTGATCACGGCTGATCATCCAACTCAGTCCCTTGTTCCCATTTTCTCTCCTTTCTCTTGATTCTTTTATATCCGGTCGGCATGG
This sequence comes from Chiloscyllium punctatum, assembly GCF_047496795.1. Classification (NCBI taxonomy): domain Eukaryota; kingdom Metazoa; phylum Chordata; class Chondrichthyes; order Orectolobiformes; family Hemiscylliidae; genus Chiloscyllium; species Chiloscyllium punctatum. The sequence continues at coordinate 79,967,325 of NC_092762.1, read as the reverse complement.
ACAGGTTGGACTGAAGGGTCTGTTTCCATGCTGTACATCTCTATGACTCTAAGAACCGAACTTGAAGAAATCATTCACTGTTTTGGCCTCAAAGTACTTTATTTGGCTACATGATGGCTCAACGGTTAGTACTGCTGCCTTGGAACACGAGGGACTGGGGTTCAATTCCAGCCCTGGGTGACTGTCTGTGCAGAGTTTGTATGTTTTCATTGTGTCTGCATGGGTTTCTGCCAGATGCTCTGGGTTTCCACCCAAAATCCAAAGATGTCCAGGTCAGATGGATTGGCCATGCTACATTGCCCCATAATCTCTAGAGATGTATAGGTTAATTGGATTAGTCATGGGAAATGCAGGGCTAGGGTAAGGGGGTGAATACTCTGGAAAGTTGGTGTGGACTTGTTGAACCGAATGGCCTGTTTCTACACTGTAAGGATTCTATGAAGAATTCCAAAGGCTCTCCACTGTCTGGGTGAAGAAATTTCTCCTATCGCATTCCTAAATATCCTACCCTGTATCCTTAGACGATGACCCCTTGTTCCAGACTCTTTTGTCATTGGGAACATCCTTCCTGTGCTTATGTTTTCTAGGGCTGTTAGAATGTTATAAGTTTCTATGACACCACCCACCCTCCTCACTCATTCTTCTACATCCAGAGCCCTGAAGCTCTGATTTGACACAATTTCCATTGAGATATTTTGAGCAGTAAGCATAGGCTGCAAACACTGATATCCGCTGGAGACGTGGGACTGGGTGTCATGGGGCATTGCAGCCCCTACCTGCACGCCCAACTGTTTACAAAGTTGTTGGGGTGGCCCGCCCACCATCCTGACAGCTGTCCATCCAGCAATTTCACCCAGGGAGGAGACCTCCATCCTTATCCCAAGGGAGTCTTGGACTGCTGTCAGTCAATCTGATTGGCAGGTAGCCCTGCAGTCTCATCAGCACCAGCTATGGATGCTGGTCCCTTCTGGAACTGCAGGGAGGAGGCTTCCTGCATGAGGCTGTTACTTGGACACTTAAGTATCTCAACAGGCCTTAGGACTGGGGTGGGATGCCTGATGCATTTCCCCCCGAAACTCCCCCACCACCTCAATAAGATTTCAGCCAGGCCAGGGCTGGGTGGAAAAACGACTTGAGGTCGGCTCTCTAGCTTTTATATCTTCAAGCAGGTGTGGGGTGGGGGGAGGTGGTTGGAAAGTATAAACCCAATCATTGTAACTGACCCACTGTGCTTGCTTTCAGAATGGCTCTGGGATTATGTGAGAGGGCATGCAGACCCTGTTGGATATGACTCTGCACCTTCAGCAGGAGGTGAGGCCCAAGTTAGCGAGGCATATGCTGTACTCCCAGTGGGTGGCTGAGCTCTCCTGGCTCTCTGTCCCTGTCTCCAGCTGGTATGGCTGTGCCAGGTTCTGTGTTTCCGTCCATTAGTACTGCAGACCGAGTCTGATCACAACCCCACCCCCCCAACCCCCCATACCCCCACACAGCAAGGGGTCCATGCCAAAGACTTTTCTTCCTGCTGCTAGGTCATGGGATTGGTTTGGCTCAGTTGGCTGGATGGTTGGTCAGTGACGGCAACAGCATGGGTTCACTCCTTGCATTGGCTGAAGTTATTATTCAACCTCTCCCCTTATTGGAGGTGTGGTGACTCAGGTTAAACCACCACTAGTTGTCCCCTCTCTAATGAGTAAGACTGTGATGAACTTGCCTTTTGCTAAATGGAGTAAGCATTCTATGACCCCCATCTGCTCTTGCCCTGTAGAAGATCTCCCAGTGTAGGTGTAAGGTAGCAAAGGGGAGCTGACCCTGGTGCCCTGGACTATTACATATCCTTCAATCAATCTCCCAAAAAGAAATGATCTGGTCACTCTCACATAGAGATTGCAGATGCTGAAAATCCTACACAAAAAGGCATCTGGATGGCTATATGAATAGGAAGGGTTTGGAGGGATATGGGCTGGGTGCTGGCAGACGGGACTAGGTTGGGTTGGGGTATCTGGGGTCGGCATGGACGGGTTGCACCAAAGGGTCTGTTTCTCTGCTGTACATCTCTATGAAACTTATAGAATGCTGGAGAAACTTAGCAGGTCAGGCTGCCTCCGTGAAGAGAGGAACAATGGAGAGATACGAGTCTAGGGGAATGGGTGTGGGTGATTTGCACTTCGGCGGGTCGGTGTGGACTTGTTGGGCCGAATGGCCTGTTTCCACACTGTAAGTAATCTAATCTAAAAAAGTAATCTAATCTAATCTAGTTTGACTCTTCTTGTCTGAGGAAATGTTGCACTGGACCCAAAACGTTAACTCTGTTTCTCTCTGTGCAGATGCTGCCAGACCTGCTGAGTTTCTCCAGCATTCTCTGTTTGGTTAATATGACATGGGTGTTGGTGCATGCTGCTTGTCTGACATTACAACAGGGTCTTTCAAAAGCATTTCTCTGGCTGCCAAGTGCTTTGCAATGTCCTGTGGCTGTGACAGGTGCTATACAAATGCAAGTCATTCCTTTTCAAAATAACATCGAATGTAAGGTGAGTACAAAAGTGAAAACAGAACCAAGGAATACCTCATTGTCCATGCTATGAAGACTAATTAATTATTCGGCTAGACAGGACAGTTTGTCATTTAGTATTTGTCATCCACTTACTACTGTAAATATCTCACCCTTAGCAATCTGTTATAACCCATATTTTATGAGAGTTATAAAAGACTGTTTTGCTAAATTAGTGAGACTTTTGATGAATTGTATTTCATCTGAATTATGAAACATTGATTCAAAGTTGTTCACAGTTTTTCTCTCTGTTTCGGAACCAGTCCAGCAACAGTAGACAGGGGGTTTTTGTTTAATCCTCATGCACTGACAGTTTGTTTCTGTCTTCTATTTTGTCCATAAGCCTTCAGGATTGCACAGAATTATACTGACTGCATTCCTGGAGTTTGAGCGTGGAATGCAGCAAATGCAAAATAGCAACTCTTCAATAGAGAGTGCTAATCACTGACTTCGGGTGGCTCAGTGGTTAGCACCGCTGCCTCACAGCGCCAGGGATCTGTGTTCGATGCTACCCTTGGCTGACTGTTTGTGTGGAGTTTGCACATTCTCTCCGTGTCTGCGTGGGTTTCATTCCAGAGTCCAAAGATGTGCAGGTTAGGGTGGAGTATCTAGGAGAAATGCAGGGTTATAGGGATAGGGTGGGATGCTCTTTGGAGGGTTACAATTGAAGCTGTGGTCATAGTATCTTACCTGTTCCCAAATGTCCCATTTATAAGCAGGTGCTAGTATTGTTCAGCACAGTCTTTGGGTGGAAGCAGTTGAATACTTGAGTTTGCAGTGAGCAGATGTACCTTGTACAGCTCCCTGAGTAGTGCAAATGAAGCAAGGGTAATGTCAGAGAAAACTCAGCAAACAGTTAGGGTCTGGAATGCACTGTCTGGAAATGTACTGGACAATGGATGCATTCAAAAGAGCGTTACTTGGACAGAAATGCTGTGCAAGGTTGTGGGGAAGAGAGAGGAGATTAGAAAGAGGGAATAGAACCTGTGCAGGCGCAATGGGCTGAATGGTCTTCTGCATCATAACAATTCGATGATTCTGTATTATCTTATTGCTAACACTCAATATTCCATCTCACTTACCAAAGTAGGTGTTTTATCTGTTCAGAGTCACCAGTGGTCTATCCTCTCCCAGTGATAATTGGACAAAGGAAGATTGGTGGCAGTAAACCACCTCAAATGACCATTGCCCTGTGCCATATACTGGCAGACGTGGCAGATACCATAAAGGACCAAATAGTAACAATCAGGGCAAATATCACTGCTGATACCCATGCCACCATCTCACCCAGACCTTCCCACAGCCTCTCTGTGTTTTGGCCATCCATCCCAGGTGAGCCGGGATGAAACACGAGGAAATACTGAGCCATTGGTTTCAGCCCTGGACATAAACTCATTCATCTGCCCCCTTCTCCTCACCAACCACTGTGCCAAGTTGAACCGTTGAAACACACAGCTCCCAACAGTGGCACTCTGTTTAACCCTGATCATCCTTGTCCTTCATCCATGTGCCTGCTGACTTACATTGACTGCCAGTTCAGGAAACACCTCCATTTTAAAATCCTCAGTCTTGTTTTGAAATCCCTGTGTGGTAATTATATCAGGCTTTCATGGCATTTGGGCATTGCTATCAGATCCAGCTTTGTTACCCATCCTTAATTGCCCTTGAATTGACAGAAATAGTTCCTAAGCCTATGCATAGGGCAGTTGGGAGACAACTTCCATTTGTTTGGGGTACATGTGGGCCAGAACAGGTAATGCCAGGAGATTACCTTCCCTGATAGAGAGAACCAGATGGTTTTTTACAACAACCAATCACTGTTTTACAGAGACTGGTTTTATATTCCAAATTTATTAACTCAATTTAAGTTCTAACTGCTATGGTGGGATTTTAACCCATGTCCATAGATCAACAACTCGAGTCACTGGATAACTAACCCAGGGAGTGTACACCATTTTCTTGACTGTCCCAATCTCAGTAACCTCCTCCAGCCCTACAACCCTCCAAAATATCTAAGATGCCATAATTTGAGGAATACAGTGGTTGAAGAAGGCAGCTGAAGACAAACTTTCCCAGGACGATTGGGGATAGACAATAAATGCTAGTGATGGCCAGTGACATACATGTTCCATGACTGAATAAAAAATGGGAAAAAATTCAAACATCTTTCACGTTCCAGATTTCAATAACTTCAACATTGGTGGCCATTCCTTTAGCTGCAAGGTGAAAGTGAGGAGTGCATATGCTGGAGCCCAGAGTCAAGATTAGAGTGGGTACTGGAAAAGCACAGCAGTTCAGGCAGTATCTGAGGAACAGGATGACTGACGTTTCAGGCAAAAGCCCTTCATCAGGAATTCCTTCAGCTGCCTCAACCTGTTTCCTAAATGTCTTCCTACTCCTTTAGGGTGCTCCTTAAAAATCAACCTTTCTGACCAATCGGCTTTTTGATCTTCCCCTTATACTTCTCCACTTTCCCATTCTCCTTTAGCCCTCACTTTTTATTACCCCCTCTAACTCCCCACATTCTCTGACGCTCCGAACTGTTGTCTGGGTCTATGGGTTCATGGCAAACACACCTGTAAAACGACTCTTTGCCAATCACACAAGCAATTGTTTATTCTTTGATATGGCCGGGTCAAAATACTCTGATCCACCCAGAAGTATGAGTACTCCTAGATTACCAAAAGAATCCAACGACCTACAGAGTTTGCATGGAGCTTGTGTATATGGTTCATAGTCAGACATTGAGCATGATCGCAAAGTAACAACCAATCAGATTCCTCGAGGTCCATGTGCACTTTTGCCTGAGCCTATCATGATTTCTTGTAAACAGCCTGTTCTCAGAATTGTATTTGTCCTGCCTTGTGGTTAGGGTTAAACCATTACGTCTGCATTTAATGGTTAGAGTTATACCATTATTTCTACATTTAATGGTTAGGGTTATACCATTATTTCTACATTTACAGTATTTTATCGGATCTACATCAATCTGCGGTTTCTTGTCTCTATCTGGTTCAGTGCAATCTAATTTAGCAATGCAGAAGCCATTTTATGCAGCTCCTTCAGCCATTTTGTCCTACCTCCCAGATGCCTACATCTTCATCTCCAAAGCCCACTTCTCCACCTGAGAAGATAGAGTCTTTAGATAGCACATTCCCACACTTAGGAATTCTCTCTCAAAGCTCCAGCAATCTGCCAGGTGCCCCTTTCCCCACAAAAACTGTCTTCTTCAACCACGCATTAAACACTGTTTCCAACAATTCTTCATCCTTCCCAATCATGTCCCTCATTATCTCTACCTTAGGGACTTTTCAAGCCATTATAAAGCTGGGGAAAAAGGTTGTTAGACATACATCACCTCCCTGATAACAGTTAAAAATCACACAACACGAGGTTATAGTCTAACCCTGGTGTTGTGTGATTTTTAACTTTGTACACCCCTGTCCAACACCGGCATTTCCAAATCCTTGATAATATGCTGTTTTCATTTTAACTGTCTCTCTTTGTTCACTCTGACAGGATGTCAATGCTATGCCCTGCAGATGCCATTGCCATGACAATGCCCTCATTTGGTCCAGAGTGCATTAATAAATGTCTTCAGCTGGCAAGTGATGCCAAGTGGGAGGAATAACGTTAAAGAAAACAAACTTCAACTCTCTTCCTCTTGGCTTGTGAAAATCCTTACTAAACAACCTAAGATTTTATTACATGTCTCTACTACAAAGTCATGAGTGAATAGCACATTACTGAATCTTTTTTGAGAATGTTAATCACAAATCTTTCTGAGGGGACAAAGCTCCTTCTTCAAAGCCCCCATCCATATGCTGCATTTTTGCTCCCACTTTGCTATGGTCTCACAGGAAATGACATCATTATGTTCTTGACCTTTGACTTGCCAATTATTGGCCACCATAATTGGAACACCAAACATTGCTGTTGTTTCGATCAAGCCTGGGTTTCCAGCTGCAGTTGTCATTTATTTGTTTCTTCCTTTTCCCATCATTGTCCTGCTAACTATTAAAGCCTCCCAGCAACTGTTCAAAAAGTCCTTTCAAAAGAAAAGAGAAAATGGCAATTAATGGGATAAAGAAGGGTAAAACCTTGCAAGGGGCATGAAACATTAATCTTCCTGTGATTATGGCATGTGGTGCACTTCCTGTTTCTAAAGGAGTGAATGAATGAATGAGAGAGAGAGAGAGAGAGGCAGCAAGAAGCTGAGGTCATTAAGTGTTATTAACAATTAGGCCTTGAAGCTGTGACCTTCCTTTCTGCATAGAAAGCTCACTGTAATATTCTCAGGAACATGAAGGCTGATGTTAATTCCAGAACATCGGGAGGGGCTGAAAAAATATCTTTCACTCCAAACATTGATGTAGAAAGAGCATAAGCCTCATGTATTTTGAAGCCTTGTTTGCTTTTATACCAATTTGACACTTTCTACTGCAAACTGGTAACCAAAACTCTTAAAAATGAAGAAATCCAGGTTCAAGTGCATTGTTCAAGGTACACCTGAAAATGGAAGTGAAAGGAGAGAAAGCCAGATAAATGAAATATTTGTCTAGACCCTGATCTCTGGAGTTCTTTCCCAATGTCTCACCTACTACAGTTCTTACCTTCTTCAAAGACTATTTTCCAATTCATAAAAACTGAAATACAGCAAAGCTCTTACCACAGTAAATAATCCTGTACATTAGTAAGTAGCATCCTTGTGCATCAGGTGATGTAAATTTGCATATTATTTGAGCCACGCTTTATCAAAATCAATTTTAAAAATACTTCCACAAATATTAAAGAACAGGCCTTTTACAGCCCAGTAGGAAGTGAGTATGTTCAGAGAGTGGTGCTGGAAAAGCACAGCAGGTCAGACATCATCCGAGGAGCAGGAGAATCGATGTTTCAAGCATAAGCTCTTCATCAGGAATGAGGGAGGGAGCCGAGGGGGTGGAAAGATAAATGGAAGGGAAGTGGAGAGATATATGGAAGGGGGAAAGGTAGCTAAGAGTGGATGGAGGTGGGGGTGAAGGTGATAGGGCAGAGGGGAGGGTGGAGCAGATAGATGACAAGGAAGATGGACAGGTAGGACAGATTATGAGGGTGGTGCAGAGTTGGAAGGTTGGATCTGGGATAAGGTGGGGGGAGGGGAAATGAGGAAACTGGTGAAATCCACATTGATGCCAGGGGTTGGAGGGTCCCGAGGTGGAAGATGAGGAATTCTTCCTCCAGGCGTCATGTGGTTAGGGAGTGGCGATGGAAGAGACCAGGACGGTGTTGCAGGAATTGCAAAATCTGCGCCCCCACCTCCCCCCTCACCTCCGTACAAGGCCCCAAAGGATCACTCCACATCCACCAGAATTTTACCTGCACATCCACAGGTCATCCATCACTCCCGATGCATCTCACCTACATTGGGGAGATAGGACACCTACTTGCAGAACACTTCAGAGAACATCTCCAGGACACCTGCACCAATGAACCTCACCACTCCCACTTCAACTCCCCTCCCACTCTGCCAAGGACATGCGGGTCCTGGGCCTCCTTCATCGCCACACCTAACCACCCGACCCCTGAAGGAAGAATGCCTCATCTTCCACATTGGGACCCTCCACCTCCATGGCATCCATGTGGTTTTCACCAGTTTCCTCATTTCCTCTTCCCCCACCTACTTGTCCATCTTCCTTCCCACCTGTCCGCACCACCCTCCCCTCTGACCTATCACCGTTATTCTCCACCATCGTCCACCCATCGCACTCTCAGCTACCTCCCCCCTAACCCCACCCCATCCCATTTATCTCTCCACCTCCTCGGCTCCCAGCTTCATTCCTGATGAAGGGCTTTTGCCTGAAACGTTGATTCTCCTGCTCCTTGGCTGCTGCCTGGCCTGCTGTGCTTTTCCAGCACCACACTCGCGACTCTAATTTCCAGCATCTGCAGTCCTCACTTTCGCCTAGCGAGTATGTTCAGACTAACTCCAAATTACTTCCAATCCAGAATCCACTCTAGAGCAGTAATATAACCTGAACGTGAAGCATATAGTCTAGATTCAAACTGCAGTTTAAATCTCAGTGAGTCAGACTGTGGGCTTTCATTACATGGAATAATTGATAAGGTAAAAGGTCATCTTTCACTTGGTTATGTGTCCAAGTGTGATCCACAGGACTGTTCCCTAATTCAGTGTTGACTTTTCCAAAGTTGGCAACCTGACCCTCCCAGAGACTGCCTGCTTTGTGAATTGGGAAAATTGGGAAACAGTACGGAGTACTATCCTGAAATTGGGCACATTTTAAAATGTGTTCTTTCATGGCATGTGGGTGTGACAAGCAAGGCCAGCATTTGTTCCCATCAAACAAAGGGACTAATGAGCCAGTTTTGAAGGGAATCCCAGGATGTTGACCCAATGACAGTGAGAGAACAGTGATGTATTTCCAAATCAGAATGGTGTGTGGTTTAGAGGGAAATGTTCTCAGGTCTCTGATGCCCTTGCCCTTCTCAGTGATAGATGACATGGGTTTGGAAGGAGCTGTCAAAAGAGCCTTGTTGCTACACATCTTGGCAATGCTACGCACTGCTGCCACTATGTGTCAGTGGTAGATGTGACGCCAATCAAATGGACTGTTTCCTCTTATACTGTGTTAAATTTCTTGAATGTTGTTCAAGCTGCATTCATCCAGGTAAGTGGGGAGTATTCTATCACACTGTTGACTTGTAGATAGTGGACAATCCTTGGTGAATCAGGAGATGAGTTACTTGCTGCAGAATTCCCAGCTTTTGTCCTGGTCCTCGTAGCCACAGTATATAAATGGCCAGTCCAGTTTAGTTTCTGATCAATAGCAACCCCCATGAGGTGGATAGTGGGGGATTCAGTAATGGTCATGCCATTGAATGTCAAAGGACATTGGTTATATTCTGCTTTGTTGGATAAGGTCACTGCCGAGCATTTGTGTGGCACAAATGGAACTTGTCATTTATCAGTCCAGGTCTGAAGCACATAGAACATAGAACATAGAACATAGAGCAGTACAGTACAGTACAGGACCTTCAGCCCTCAATGTTGTGCCAACCATTTATCCTACTCTAAGATCAAACTAACCTACATACCCTACATTTTACTATCATCCATGTGCCTATCCAAGACTCACTTAGATGTCCCTAATATATCTGACATCATTGGGATAGAATTGAGGGAGCCTTTAATTATAGTATCTGACCTTGAAAAGCTCAACACTGTCATGAGATATTGGGAAAGTGTTCTATTCCCCACTGCTAACATCCCTCACCCTGATAGGCACAAAATTTGGAACAAAAATTAAAACAGCTGAGCTTTCGCCCTTGCCTTTGCTTTATAAGTGGAGTTCATACTGTTCACATCTTGAATCTAGGTCGTGTAAATACAAATCCACAGGAGGGAGAGCTCAACTTTCATTCTGTAATTAAATGCCACTTCCAGCACCGTGCTTGTGCTGTTTTTGTCTCCATGATGTCATGTCTGTTAGAAATACCCAGAATGGAAAAATAGTTTTCAAAAATTAAAATCTGGTCTCAGTCCTCATGTACTTAAAGGGGCAACACCCTTGTGGAGAAATACTGGTCATGTACTTGTTTTGTTTTGGGAAGGGGGTCAGAAATTAAAAGTGCATGGGGATGTGCATCATTCCACTGCCTGGGCAGTAAATTCTGAAATGCCCTTCCTAAACCTCTCCACCACTCTCTATCCTTCTTTTATAAGATATCCCTTATTACCTACTTCTTTGATTGAGCTTTTACTCATCCAGCCTTAAGCAAGTTGTAGTCAAACTTTGTTCGATGTCATGGGGCACCTTACAATGTTTGATGACTTTAGCTGTGTGATATGAATTCGAGTTTTTGCTGCTGTTTTAACTGGAATAGCACTCTCCCATCAGCAGCATTTTGATGCCCATTATTTTATGGCAAGATATATAAGTGGCTGGAGCTACACTGATGCCAATTGTCAGACGACCACTGACCACATCTGAATGATCCAGTTTAAAAAGATTTTTTTTATGTGAATATAGACTACTGACCACAGCAAGAGCAGTCACTAAAATAGAATTAGGCTCCATCTGTGAATAGAAAAGATGACAGCTCTTTAAAGTGGGACTCAATCTGGAAAGGGATAGGAAGGGGGAGGAGAGAGAGAGAGAAAGCCGTGTAATGGGGGAAATGTTGATTTGTGCAGTTGTGTGTGTGTGTCTGTGTGTCAGTGTTTGCAAATCTGTGTATGTATGTTTATAAATGTGTAGGTGCTTGTGTGTGCCTGAATGACGTGTGTGTGTGTCTTTGCACATGTGGGCGAGTATGTATGTTGGTATATGTGTATATGTGAGTGGATGTGTGTGTGAATGAGACCTTGTGTGAGAAGGAGTATGTATGTATGTATGTATGTGAATGTGCCTGTGTGTCTGTGTATGTGTGTGCGTATCTGTGTCTGTGTGTGTATGCATATAAATATGTCTGTGTCATTGTGTACGTGTCTGTGTCTGTACATGTCTGTGTCTGTGAATGTGTGTGTCTGTGTGTGCGTGTCTCTGTGTGTATATAAGTATGTGTGTGCATGTCATTGTGTAAGTGTCTGTGTCTGTGTATGTGTGTGTGTGTCTGTGTGTATGTTAGTGCATCTGGGTGTGTCTGTGTCTGTGTGCATGTGTGTATGTATATGAGTATGTCTGTGTGTATATGTGTATGTATATGAATATGTCTGTGTGTGTGTCTCTGTATGTGTATGTATATGAATATGTCTGTGTGTGTGTCTCTGTATGTGTATGTATATGAATATGTCTGTGTGTGTGTCTCTGTATGTGTATGTATATGTGTGTATGTGTGTGTCTGTGTATGAATGTATATGAGTATGTCTGTGTGTGTAAACAGACGTACATGACTATATCTATGTGTGTGTGTGTGTGTGTGTGTGACTGTATATGAGTATGTCTGTGTGTATGTGTGAGACTATATATGAGTATGTCTGTGTGTGTGTGTGAGACTGTATATGAGTATGTGTGCATGTGCATGTGTGTGTGTGTGTGTGAATAGGAGAGGCTTTGTGTAGATTCCCAGAACAGTCTGTGTCCAATTATT